>NC_041383.1:786977319-787017511 GCF_002162155.2 Triticum dicoccoides
ACCCGTTCCCCGACCCCGTCGCCGTCGCCGCGCGCGCCGCCCCTTCCCCGACCCCGTCGCCGTCGCCCCGACCACACGCCGCCGCCTTCGGTCCGGCCGCCCGGCGCCCTTTCCTCTTATTTTTTTGTGCATTTTATGTATATGTTCTCTGTGTATATATGTATATGTTCGCTGTGTATATATGTTCATATATGCAAAAGTTAGATTTTAGAAAAACTTTATATATGCAAAAGTTTATATCTGCAAAAATTTATACATATATGTAAGTATATATGTATGTATAGATGTATGTATGTGGATACATGAGGGAGGTCGATATACCCCCTCTCTGATAGCATTTTTGTGCATTTTAGGTTAGTGTATATATATGTTGATGTATATATGCAAAAGATAGATTTTTAGAAAAAATACTATTTTTTCTGTTGATGATATGATGATGTTTTTTTTTTCATATATGCATTTTTTCATATATGTATTATTTTTTTAAGTTGTTAGTAGATATCGATTTTAGGTTAGTGCATTTTAGGTTAGTGTAGAGGAGAAATTTAAAGTAAAATAAGGAAAAGGAAGAAAAGAGGAAGACAGAAGAAGGAAGAAAGAAGAAGAGAAAGAATGAGAGAAAAAATGAAAATAAGAAGATGAAGAAGAGGAGAAATAAATAAGAAGAGGAAAAAAGAAGAAAAAGAAGAGGAGAAGAAGAAAGGAATAGAGGAGAAGAAGAAAAAATAGAAAAATTCTATTTTTTCTTCTTCTCCTCTATTCCTTTCTTCTTCTTCTCTTTTTTTTCTTCTTCTTCTTCCTTCTTCCTTCTTGCTCTTTTCTTCCTTTTCCTTAATTATTTTCCTTTCTCGTCGTTGTCGCGTCATTGTCGATATAACCCCCTCAAGATAACTTCGACATGAGGGGCGGTCGATATATATACCCCCCTCGGCCCTCTCGCTCGACGAAAACTCTCGAGAACACCCAAACCCTAGAGAGAAAACGATGTTGGTCTCCTACCCCCTCCCGCCGCGCCCCTACCCGACAAATTAACTCTCTCGAGGCCACCCAACAAATTTACCAAGTTAAAAGAGCGTTGTCGTCAAGGCCACCCCAAACCTTTGAAGCGTTGTTGTGTCGAGGCGACCCCAAACCCTAGAGAAGCAGCGTCGAGGCCACTAACATGATTCCTTATTGTGATTAGCTGGCTAGTTCTATGTTTGCCACTAATATATATATATATATATATATATATATATATATATATATATATATATATATATATATATATATCCATCTGTACCATGTTTGAATAATAATTGACATGTTGTAAATATTTACAGAAACTATGGAGCACTGCCGAGACGAAGAAACAGAAGCGATATTGAGGGACATAATCGCAAATGGAAGGGATGAAGTTGCGTCATTTCTCGTCGACACCGTTGGTCAGATGGAAGAACAGGGTGAAGAAGAGGGCTATGTTCATGATGGCTTCGGCCCATTAATGCCGGTACAAGAACAGGACTATGTTCATGATGGCTTCGGTGACACAATGGAGGTACAAGAAGGAGACCGTGCTGACTGCTCCGGTGACCGAACTGAGCCCGGCCAGGTATATATATTAGTTAAGCCCGTGCTGACTAGTTAATTGATGCTTCCATTGTTTTGGTATATGTACACATATTAATTACTCTCGTCTTTCTTCCTTATAATTTCTAGCCCTCCAGATCGAGCACAACTTCGGTAAGGAGACGAGGCTCGAAGAAAAAGTTGAGCTCGGATGAAAAGCTTGAGATCATAGAAATCGCGCCCGACGGCGAACCGATTGAACCCATCCGGACAAGGAAGGCATTTTCTTCTCAGTGCGGGGTTCTTGTTAGGGAGAAGATCCCGATCAGCATCCAGCAATGGTATAAGCCTAAGGAGGAAGACCCTGAGGTGTCTTATGTCAATGATATGCAGAAGGAATATCTTTGGACTGAGCTGAAGGAAAATTTCACCCTACCGCCAGAGGAGGATCCGGAGAAGCCAGTTAAAGAGGAATTAATCAAGTCTTGTGCTCTTAAGAAGATGGCAACCCTAATGAGGAGGTGGAGGAAAAAGCTGAACCAGTTTGTCAAAAATAAAAAGACACCAGAATTCATCGGCACATATGAGAAGATCAAAGATCACTGGCCCGCATTTGTGGCCCACAAGACATCGTAAAAGAGTAAGAAGATGTCGGAGACAAACAAGAAAAATGTTGCGAAGAAGATGCTTCACCATCGCACGGGGTCAGGTGGCTACCTGCAAGCCCGGCCTAAGTGGTCCAAGGCTGAGAATGATATGCTTGAAAAAGGGATCGAACCAGAGACAATGAGATGGCCAGACCGTTGCCGGACTTGGTTCTTCGGGTCTGGCGGAACCTTGGACCCTGTAACAGGGTTTTGCCAGTGGACGGACGAGCAACTGGAAATACCAGTCAAGAACCTTCGACACTATATCGATGCAGCGCAGCGAGGGACGTTCCTTCCAAACAGGGAGAAGGACGAGCTCACAATGGCCCTTGGGAATCCTGAGCACCCTGGACGGACACGAGGCACGCCAGGCTCCATTCCGTGGAAGGTTGGTTTTCCGGACGCAGGGGGTTACAAAACCCACGAGAGGAGGAAGAAACTGAAGCAGGACCAACTGCAGGCGCTGCATGAAAGGGTAATGGGGCTAGAGGATCGAGAAGAGGAACGAGAAGCAGCAGATCGCAGCAAACGACCTGCCGAAACTTCCCCCGAAGCTACCCCGCCATCTCAGCGGAGAAGCAGCGTGGCTTCCACCGAGCTGCTTCAGCTGGAGCATGTCTTGACGGCTCCTGCCATCTATCCCGTGGATGGTATCATGGAGTCTCAAAATTGCCACATTATGGCGCGATGGATGAATTTGAAGGTCAAGGCGGCTGTTGGCCAAGTTTATCCTAGTGGACCCGGCACAACTTATCACTGCCAGCCGATTCCAGAAGGATATGCTAAGGTGATGGTGGATGAAATAACGGAGGGATTTGAGGACCTCCCGCTTGAGCACCCTACCGGTGAAGGGGAGACTAGGCTGGGTTGTGCTCTGAAGACTCCATGCCTATGGAAGAAGGAGCTCATCAACCTTCTGAACTGGACGCCTCCGCCTCCTCCTCCTGCTCCGGCGAGTCAGGGCACTCCGCCTCCTCCACCGCCTCCTCCTCCGGCGAGTGGCGATCAGGGCACGCGTGGCGGCACTCCGCCTCCTTCTCCGGCGCATGGCGGCACTCCGCCTCCTTCTCCGCCTGCGCCGGCGCTCCCGAGCAGCCAGCAGCATCCTCCTTCTCCACCTCACCAGCAAGGGCGGAAGAGACCTGCCGCCGCCCCGGCTGCTCCGGCGCGTCGTACTCCTTCTCCTCCGCCTCGTAAGCAAGAACGAAAGAAGACAGACGCCGCAACCGCTCTGTCTGCTCCGGCGTCTAGCAGCACAACCAGAGGCGGGAGGCAATACAAATACGGTCCATCATCTCTCAAGCCTCTAGAGAAGTTACCGTACGAGAGGTCCGAGGAGGAAAACGATACGATTGTGTGGACCCACGTGAAGGAGTTCTTTGAAGGGGTGAAAGCAAAGAGACATCCACCTCCGGAGGAGAAGGTAGATCCGGTGAAAGCAAAGCGCACTATCGATGCCCTGAGGAAACCACCAAAGTCTCCGCCGAGAACCAACTATGAGCGCATTACTGAACAAACATATCTCCAAGCCCAACGGTCGGGAACTACCATCAGTGCTAAAAGGTCAAAAGAACGAGCAAAGGGGAAAAAATTGCACAACTCGGCGAACAAGCATAGCAATCGTGCCCCCCACTCAATGTGTCTAATGCTCCGGGGACGGTGGCCGGTTATGGCAATCTTGACGATTACCTGCCTGACGATGCACTTCCTGATTTCTTGGAGGTGGAAGAACACAGATACGAGTACGGGAAGCCTCTCGTCAAAGATGAAAAATCTCTGACAACAATGATGAGAAGATTCCATAATTGGTACATGGAAACCTGCAGAGTGTCTGAGGGTAAGAATGCTTTGTATTTGCATATTAAAGAGGAGCACGATCTCGTTGCTAATGATCTGTTGACTGTTCCATTTGATGAGTTCTTCGCGTTCTTCAATCAAAAGGCCCTCGATAAACTAATGGTCTTTTGCTACTGTCTGTAAGTACTATTTCTGTCATTAAGTCTATATATATAGCTCGGCTCTTTTATTTCATGTATTTATAATTAATTATCCTCAATATATTATGCAGATTGAAGATCGTCGAGTGCAAAAAACAAGAAATTTATGATATTGGGTTCATTAACACAAATATCATAGATGAATTTCTGGTTAAAAAGGACATCAAAGAGGCCGAGGACAACGTGCTACAATCATTGATAAAAAATCAAAACAAAGATACCATACTCTTTCCTTACAACGGCAAGTGAGTGTTACTATCGTGTGCATATTCGGTTTCCCTTATTACTCGAGCGAGGTTATAGTAATGTAATTGATGAGTTATGCATGCGTGCGCAGGTTCCACTATATTCTTCTGGAGATTAAGGTTGAGCGTGGACTAGTAACCGTCTTAGACTCGAGACGGAAAGATCCCAAATCCTATGCGGACATGACTGAAATGCTCAGCAAGTAAGTTCAATCGATCATTATCGCACCATATCGGCAACTTTTTGTTCATTTCCTGATATCTCAAGTAATAATAATTATTTTCTTTGTCTTGCAGGGTTTGGAAACAGTTCGCCGCAAAAGCTCCGGGACTGCCGAAGGAGCTGCGATATACATACCCGAAAGTAAGTACTACTGGCTAGCTAGTTGCGCGCATCTCCCGTTGATTCTATAGCTATAGTTTCATCAATGCCATTTATAATGCTTCATTATCAGTTTGATTGACCTCTATTTCTCGTAAAGTGCTTGTGGCAGGAAGAAGGGAATGATTTCTGTGGATACTACGTGTGCGAGTTCATCCACAACGCGACTTTGAAAAACAAGCGGGGCTACTCTCAAAGACAATATGAAGTGCTTAAGCAATAACATTCACAATTTCATTTTATTACACCATCATTTCTGTTGAGTTTCATTCATATATATGTATTATTAACCCCCTTCTTCAAATTAGACGTGGCAGATGCGGAATGAACTCCTAGAACCAGATCGCATGAAAGCAATTCAAGAGGAATTGGCGGGATTCTTTCTTGACCACGTCATCAATAAAGCCGGAGAATACCATGTGGAAATTGATTTCAATTGCTAGGGGATTGTAATTTAAGAGATCTTATACATATTGTACATGCATGTATGTAGCCAGTAGCGTCAGATACTTGTTGTTCGACCAATCTCTCGGAGAAGGAGAGAGGACGATCGATCACTTCTCTCGGTATGCATGAACTTCTGTACTAAATGGTTCTCTCGATCACTTATGTATATATAGTACGTAGAGTCGACCAAGCACGGACATAAGAGAGGACACTTCTCTCTATTAATTAGCTAGCTAACACAATATATGAAACACGTAAATTAACCCCCCAAAACCTCCAATCCCCCCCCTCCTTTCAAAAAAATAACAAAACCCCCAACCAATGGAATGCTGACGCATGGATGCTTTTTGGTCCCGGTTGGTGCCACCAACCGGGACCAAAGGACCCCTGACTGGGCTCGGCGCACAGGGCACGTGGAGGCACATTGGTCCCGGTTCTTGTTTGAACCGGAACTAATGGGTGGAGGTATTAGTAACGGCCCATTAGTCCCGGTTCATGAACCGGGACTAAAGGCCCTTACGAACCGGGACTATTAGGTGTTTTTCTACTAGTGTAACCATCCAACCATAGGTTGGTTCGTGAAATCTGATTTTTCTTTACATCCAAGATGCTCGAGTTTTGTAGGAGCATGCAAAATTTTGTGTTCAAATGACATTTGAGAAGCTCATGCCAAAAGAAAACCTGGGTCGAAACATTGCAGCTTTCATAGTTTCCTTGAGAGTCGCCTTTTTTGCCGTGACCTCCTCGAATCCTAACACCATTAAAATTTGCACACACACTCACATTTACTGTTCATGTGTGGGTGCAGATGAGCCAGGGCTAACATAGACCATTTCCTTATGGAAATGATAAATCCCGAACGTTCGGGATTTGACCATGGCAAATCGAACGTTTTTTGTGACAACTCCAGTTGATGCGACGATGAAAAGTTTAGTTGACAAGCACGACAATTTTCTAGCAAAATATAAACTGTGGACGGAATTGCCATGCGTACCAACTAAACTTGCAGTCCTGGTGTATATAATTGCCACAAAATAGTTCGATCTGCCATGGGCAAATCCTGAATGTTCGGGACTTATCGGCTCCTTCGTTCCTTTATATAAAATGTATTTGTTTTTTGATAAAATTTCAGAATGTAAGGTGCATTTCTTCTAATTCCTCATAATTTTCTTGTTAACCCTATGGAAAAAATAGAGTATCTCTCTCCCGATTGTCTGTATCTCTCCTTGTAGCAAAAGAAGGAAACTACGTCTGTGTCGATTGCATGTATCTCTTACTTTCTTGGAGTAATTGATTTACTTGCCAGTAACCAACAAATTTACCAAGAGTAATTTCATCCTAACATGTCTATAATTATGTGTCTTGGTCACCGCGCCAAAAATAATACACCTTACAAAAAGGAACGGAGGGAGTAGCATGGTGCTAAACAAGGAAATATATCATGCATAGTGCTGAAAAATTTATGCCATTTTTCTAAATGCCATGTCCTTGTCATTAATGTTTTTTCAAGCTTGGTGAATGGGTAGCCAACTTCATGATAAATACATGTGCAATTTTTACCCTATAAAGTATATAAATTGCATATTTATGTTGTGAGTAAAACACAAATAATTTTGAACCTTTAGATCAAAGTGTTAGTATTTAATTAAATACCAAGAGAGGAAAATAATAAAAATAAATCTTTGACTCAGAAAATATATTTAGTTGATGTGAAACTAAATGCCGACATAGAAAAAATAATACTCCTTCTATTCCATTTTATAAAGCGCACACGCTTTTGAAGATTTAACTTTGACCATCAATTAGACTATTAATATACATGAGAAGGGTCACATTATAATTTGGGATGGAGAGATCACAAATCAAATCTGCATATGCAGAGAATGATATGGGCGACAAGCTTTGGTTGTGCGTCAACATGACATGTCGGTCTGGTTGTATTGTTGTGCGGCAAAAGCTACCCGAGTTTAGTCTCTCTGATGCATTCTACTAACATTGTCACACCTCCACGGCCTTAAGTTTTAACAGTCATTTCCTTTTATACAAAATATTTTGTATTTGTATATTTTGCTACCTTTACATCATAAATAATGTGGATCAAAAGTTTATTGTACATTTTTATTAGTTTTTACAATATTTAACAATACTAAACCACAACTTTGCTCGTAATACTTAATACATCTCAAATGTCCATAGTTAGAAATACCCTGGTACTAAAGTTTAACTCCATTTAGTATGGAGGTTATATTATGTTTTCCGATTATAGTTTAGGAAAATTTGTTGGACATAATTACATCTAAGCTAAGTAAATCATAAAGAATGGTAATCAAATTCATGCAGAGAATATACAACTCTATCTGTTTTTATGTGTCTATGTCTATTCTAATATCTCTAAATATCTTGATGGACAATTCTCCAACGCACAAGTCTAACAAATGTCGTAATAAATGTTTGTTGATGATTACTTGTAGCAACTAGAAAAATCTAGTGCGTGTCACGTGTTGGGCTTCAACTCGGAGTCTATAGCTTCTACTTCCAACATTCTTGGCATCTGGAGGTCATGTTGTGGAAGTGGTCTTGTCCCCCGCGACAACGAGAATGGACTTGTGCCGGAGCTGTTATAGACCCAATTGCAATTTTCACTCTCTCTTTTGGGGTCCTTTTTGTAAAAACCGGGAATTGGCCAGTGATTTTTCTTGTATGCTGAGTTATGCTATCAGCTGCATGCCTTGTACCACCACTTAACGCTAGTGTAGCATTTTGTCCTTTGGAAAGTGATTGTATCCACATCATTGCCAATGTTGCATTGAGGACGCTTGAGACGTGGGGATATTAGAGTTTAATCCGGTGCAGAAAGATTGTCTCTCTTCGCTCGAGTGAGTGTGATCGATAGTGATAGCATGTGGGTCGCCTACTAGTACTGCATGGAGATACTAATAAGTTTGGCCGAAAATTTCTTGCATCCATGCTTTGAGCCTTTTGTTGATTGGTTCTTTCTGACCATGGTGATGTGTACGAACTCTTCCGTTTGTCCAAAATGGTTGGCCGTAATGTTTCTTCCCATATAGATCTAGTATGGATCAAGCACGTGGCTCTGCTTTCCAGAACAGGAAGAAAAAAACACTATGGACGTAGCTGACTCCGGCAGTGTGGCTGGCGGCCAAACCCATCCACGTGCGTCTGCATGTGTTTGACACTTTGACTGGCTCTCCCTTCCGGATGTAACATCATCTCCATGACCACGCACGTCCACAGACCACAGCCTGTGATTGTGAAAGTTTACTTCCTTTTCTAGATGCACGGCACGCCATCTCATAGAATTGTAGGAGCATATATGAATAAGAGAAACCTATAAACTTACCATATATTATGAATAAATTAAATATCATACCCCTGCAAAATAATAATAATTAAGTAGCATAAAAATACACATTTTTTAGGGGAACATAAAGCTACACATTGTTATTTGTCGGAAAATGCCAACTCGGCCATTTTCTTTCTTCACTCGAAGTCAGCTTTGGTCGAGCCACCATACGTAGGTCTGCACACTCTGGCTGATGGACACATATTTTGCTAACCACAAACAGAAAAACTGCATGTTGAGTAGGTTATCTATTGAGTTGTGTGTTATCCACTCCGATCCAAAGGTCTGAACCTGACTTGGGATGGACTCGAAAGAGAGAGAAAATGTATGTACGCTGGCCAATTGTTTTCACACCTCTCATCATACGAACACATCAGTAAGTTGCTAAGTGGTATGAACCGAATCTTGATGCTTACTTTGGCTTGGCAAGGTATGGTTGGACTTGTACCTACCAGACCAACCTGCTCTAATTGTTAACGGCAGATCTTATAATTCGATAATGTAATCAACTAAACCCCCTAGTAGTAGTTCACTTTTTTCTTCTTTCTTGCTCTTTCCAACTCGGAGCAGCCGTATTTTGCACATGCAGGCACATGCTCGCACGTATATACGCTCGCACGCACTCACTTGCCACATGCACGATGAACGTAGCTCGTACGTCGGCGTAGTTTCGACGAAAAGGAGAAGAAGAGAGATGAGTACTATATATGTTCGCAAACCCAAGACCAAGTGGGATTCCTGCACATGGATCAGTCCAGTCCACAGGCGAAGTTGACTCGCAAGAGTGTGGGCCGATCGACAAAGTACATATGTATACTATACTACGTTGTGAGTTGGTGATGATGCCGATTATATACTACGTACTCTAACACAGGTCGTTGCAGTTGCATATCTTCCAAGACAGGTCGTTGGCTCCTTTTGAAGGAATCAGAGCTAGTAGTAGCCGTCGACTTTTCCGTGATCCAAGGCAACGCCGGCGCTCGATCCGAGTCCATGCTTTCGACGACGGTGACCCGGCGACGTCAACTCACGCCAAAACATGCAACCGTACACACATACTCACGCAACTGACACAAAGGCATACACATACACACCTCCTCATACTATTTATTTATTTCTTGTGGGAAAATGCATATACATACTATACTTCGATCGACTGAAGCTAGAGGAACATGCTTGTCATGGACGACCTAGCTAGCTAGGTCCCGGACTTTGCGTCAAGTGGGTGTATGTATAGTTTTCTCTTCGTTTAATTAGCTTTGCTTGGTTGGGCAGGTTTTGGCAATGTCAAGTACAACAACTTTGCGATATGCTAGACTTGCTAGCTCAACTGTGAAAATATTAACTCATCTTGGGACGTACCCGAACGATTGACGATCGACGCAGCTGGCTTAAGCTTCTCCATTAAGCATGGCTTTGCCTCTCAGTTTCTGCAGGGATCTATGGAATAATACTACCTAGTTCGCTTGCGTACGTTACGTGCACAAGCACAGCTAATAAAGCATGGCATGCATGATCGACGTGGACGCACATACGCCAGTTTAAGTACCAGCACCACACTGATCTGTTCCGTGCATGCATGAGTAGCGAGTACTAAGGTAATACCGATCCACTATTTTTTTTTCAGAACTGATCCACTGTTTAGGAGTCAAAGAGAAACTTAATTATACAGCTGCCCTTTTTTCCTTGCGCACTCAGAGCTAGCTAGGGAGCTTTTAGAAAGTGTGTTTGTTTTCCTAAACTTTTCAGAAAGCTTGCTACTGATTCCGAATGGTCCTTCGAGTCGGGCGCCAACCGCATTCATCAGGAGTCCACTCTCCGTTGTTTCTTCCCTAGCCATATGTGGCTAGCTAGCTAGGCTCTGGTAGGCCGATCGAACGCCCCGCCTAAACCATGAACGCCCAACGGGGGTGGACACTGGGCAGGAATCCAATCGCTTTGCTTTGCTTGCGGGGTGGAGCAACGAATGTGGAAAAGCGCGCGACGCGGAAAGAACGACGACCTTGTACGAACTCGAACGTTTGGCGTGAGCGCTAAGCGACGTCCGGGCCCGGCACCGGCACCGGCACCGGCGCCGGCACGGCGCCTTTGCTTCCGGTGGCGTACAGGCCGGGAGTAACGAACGGTTCGCTCGAGTACACTTTCCCATGCATGCATGCATGAATTCCCACAGGAAACCGGAACGGCGCCTTTGGTTCCTTGCTTCCGCTGGCGTACGGGCCGGGATAACAAACGGTTCGGTCGAGTTGCTCACAGTCCCATGCATGCCTGCCTGCCTGCCTTCCCACAGGATACAATTGCGTGTGGTTGACCGTCGAGAGATTTGTGTTCTGGCCCGATGGCGACTTCGACTCATCACGCTCCCATGCTAACCTCAGTGCAACGGTCCGATACAAATTCACGTCACCACAACGCAATAGACACACACCAAAGACCGGATACAAAGACGCCGAACCAACAACATCGCCCCAAACAACTCCACGTAAACATCAGGTGCACAACGGTCCGATACAAATTCAGGCCACCACAACACAACACACACCTAAGGCTGGATACAAAGACCATGAAGCAGCAACACCACCCTAAGGGCGTGTTTGGTTGCAGTTCGCTACAGTACCCGTATTGCATACATATCTCCAGCCAGACTGGTTCTTCATATGCAGCCTCATATGTAGCAGATGCAACCTGTTTGGTTGCCTGCATCGCATGAACTGGCACTTACCCCCCTGCTGTTTGGTTGCCTTTTTGTGCTTAGGGTGTGAGCAAATGCAAACTTTAGTTGTTTTGGTGCAAACAGCGTTTGTATTCTGCTTGTCCCATTCAAATGTGATGGCCTTACCATCACATGATCACCACAACAACAAGGACATATGAGATCAAACAAAGCAAGCAACCAAATGAGATCAAACAAAGCAAGGAAAGAAATGACAGCGAACTACTTAGATTAACAGCAGGGGCATCCTCCTTCCCTGCTCCACGCCAAGGTGCTGCTCCTGGCCAAAATATTAACAAGTTTCCAGCACAAGTACCATAAGTCTAGACACACACAATAGAAGTTCAACACTAACACCATAAAAGTGAACTAAATTGCATGATCAATGTCACCAACACAGTTGTGCCTGCTGCAACGAAACCTGCACATGACCGAGGAGTCGTGGTTGTAGAATTTGGACCTTGAGGTCGAGTCCTGAGATGCGTACAATGACGAGGTCGCCGGGGACGATCCGGTGGCGGCGGCAGAAGTAGTTCCAGCCCCGACCAAGTACCATGTGCCCCTCGTAGTTCTGGACCTGCACCCAAAACACGCACCGCTTGTTCGCCGACAGCCTGACCACGCATGGGAGCCGCTTGATGACCAGCCAGACGTTCATCACCTCCACGAACTTGTGAGGGATGACGAGCATGGCGATGTCCTCATTGTCCTTGATCTGCTGGTAGAAGCACAGCGGCTCCCGGCCCCCTCCTAGTGGCACTGCCTCGGTGATCGTCCCCTTGAATGAGGCAGGCTCATGAAGGCGATTCTGCCAGGAAGGTCCACCGTCCTGAGCCACATGTTCGTGGGGATGAAATCCTCAGCGCCCTCAGCTCCAGCCACCACCTGAGCTCCTCCACCCGCCACATCCCAGTCACTCTTCAATATCTTGTCAGGCAAGATGACAAGTATTAATGCACAAACTCTTTGCCAAATGCCACTTATCAAATGCCACCGATCAGTTGCACTACCACTACAACAAATGACACTGATTAGAGACATTTGCTCAAGAGCAAATGCCATTGATCAGTGCACAAACTCTTTGTCAAATGCCACTTATCAATGGCTTGCTCTTGGGAAAATGCCACTGATCACTGCAACTGATCAGGGTACTTACCCAACAGCAAGCGCTACTGACCAGTGGTAGTTGCCCATGAGCAAATGCCACTAATCATGGTATCTGATTTTCTGCAACTGTCACTCATCTGTGCACTATTCTAAGCATGGAAACATCTAAAAAGAGCAACATCAAGTGCCACTCATCAATAGCACCCATGTGCGCCCATGCACATTTGACAACATCCTAAAATGGTCCTACTACATGCACGTATAACAATCTAGAGCATGCAACACAAACCCTAGCTTCAACATGTATAACAATCTAGAGCATGCAACATTAACAGCACCATGAACATGATCCTAGCTCGAACATGAACATGCCATTTGCATGAACACAGATCCTAGCAAGACCCTACCATGAACACAGGTCCTAGCTAAGCACACTAGAATTGAGGATTCTACCATGAACACAGATCCTAGGAAAGCACTAGCAGAAGCACATTATCCCAGGACACACACTGTAGCACAAAAGAACAGATCAGTCGGATTGGATTCGATTGGGATCGCATTCAATCGGATCTACTCGAATCCTATCTATTCCTATCGAATCCACTAAGTACTAGCACATGCCTAAGAAATAAACCCCTAATCTACATCTACGAGCAAGCATTGGGGGGTTTGACTCACAGGAGCTTGCGCAGTCGCAGCGAACCTTGGCCGGGGTGAAACCCTCGGCGGGAAGGAGAGAGGTGGCGGAGCAGAGGAGGAGCCGGCCCTGGTGACGGCCTGCGGCATCGGCCCCGTGCTCATGGCCACCCCGGAGGTCGAGGAGGATGGCGCACCGACAGGAGAAATCCCTTGGACGGGGGGTCGAGAAAACCCCCCCTACCCAATGGGGTCCCAAGAAGCGGCGGCTCCATAGACGGCATCGGCGCCGAGCCGAGGAGCACGAGGACCGGAATCGGTGGAGGGGCAGGAACGGCCGGCACCGCATTGGTCGGCGCTCGTGGTGGCCGACAGCAGATGGGGGACGGCGCTCGCAGCGCCGACGCCAGGTGCCTGCCCGAGTTCGGGTGCCCGGCCAGCCAGTGCTCCTGGATGCTGGTGATGTGCTGGTCGACGAGGGTCAGGGGGCGACACGGCGGTGGGCGAGGCAGAGCCATCGGAGGAGCGGAGAGGGAGGGGCGGTGAGGCAGAGAGGGAGCGGTTGGAACAGTGCGGGTGTGGCGGTGACAGGAGAGTGGGGGGAGTTATGAGACATCACGTCCGTCTCCCGCGCTGCTCGAGGCGTGCAATCCCCTCGCACGCTACTACCTCTTGAGCTAGCATTGGTTTTTTCCTTGAAGAGGAAAGGGTGATGCAACAAAGTAGAGTAAGTATTTCCCTTAGTTTGAGAACCAATGTATCAATCCAGTAGGAGACAACACACAAGTCACCGAATACCTGCACAAAAAATCAAACAAACTTGCACCCAATGCGATAAAGGGTTGTCAATCCCTTCACAGTTACTTGCAAAAGATAGATTTGGTAGAGATAGATAAACGTTAAAGTAAATATTTTTGTTATTTTTGGTTTATAGATCGGAAAGTAAAAGATTGCAAAATAGTAGATCGGAAACTAATATGATGAAAAAGAGGACTTGTATGATGGAAAAGAGACTTAATATGATGGAAAAGAGACCCGGGGGCCACAGGTTTCACTAGTGGCTTCTCTCAAGATAGCAACTAATACGGAGGGTGAAAAAATTACTGCCGAGCAATTAATAGAAGAGTGCATAATTATGACGATATCTAAGGCAATGATCATGAATATAGGCAACACGTCTGTGTCAAGTAGACTGAAATGATTCTGCATCAACTACTATTACTCCACACATAGACCGCTATACAGCATGCATCTAGAGTATTAAGTTCATAAAGAACGGAGTAACGCATTAAGTAAGGTGATATGATGTAGAGGATTTAACTCAAGCAATATGATGAAAACCACATCTTTTTAACCTCGATGGCAACAATACAATGCGTGCCTTGCTGCCCCTACTGTCAGTGGGAAAGGACACCGCAAGATTGAACCCAAAGCTAAGCACTTCTCCCATTGCAAGAAAAACCAATCTAGTAGGCCAAACTAAACCGATAATTCGAAGATACTTGCAAAGATATCAAATCATGCATATAAGAATTCAGAGAAGATTCAAATAATATTCATAGATAATCTGATCATAAATCAACAATTCATTGGATCTCGGCAAATACACCGCAAAAGAGTATTACATCGAATAGATCTCCAAGAACATCGAGGATAACATGGCATTGAGAATCAAAAAGAGAGAGAATAAGCCATCTAGCTAGTAGCTATGGACCCGTAGGTCTGTGGTAAACTACTCACGCTTCATCGGAAGGGCAATGGTGTTGATGTAGAAGCCCTCCATGATCGAATCCCCCTCTGGCAGGACGCTGGAAAAGGCCACTGGATGGGATCTCACGGGTACAGAAGGTTGCGGCGGTGGATAAGTGTTTTCATGGCTCTCTCTGATGGTTTTGGGGTATAAGAGTATATATGGGCGAAAGAATTATGCCAGGAGACCCACGAGGGCCCCACAAGGATGGGGCGCGCCCTACCCCCCAGGGCGCGCCCTCCACCCTTGTGGCTGCCTCGAGGCTCCTCCGACTTCATCTCCAAGTCTCCTAGTTTGCTTCTGGTCCAAGAAAGATCATCATGAAAGTTTTATTTTTGGACTCCGTTTGGTATTCCTTTTCTGCGAAACTCTAAAACAGGCAAAAAAAAACAAAAACTGGCACTGGGCTCTAGGTTAATAGGTTAGTCCCAAAAATAATATAAAATATCATATTAATGCATATAAAACATCCAAAACATATAATATAATAGCATGGAACAATAAAAAATTATAGATACGTTGGAGACGTATCAAGCATCCCCAAGCTTAATTCCTGCTCGTCCTCGAGTAGGTAAATGACAAAAACAAAATTTGTGATGTGGAATGCTACCTAACATGTTTATCCAATTAATTCTCTTTATTGTGGCATGAATGTTCAGATCCAAAAGATTCAAAACAAAAGTTTAATATTGACATAAAAACAACAATACATAAAGCATACTTACAAGCACTATAGGTGGAATAGTATGGTGGTTGTGGAGAAGACAAAAGGAGGGAGATAGTCTCACATCAACTAGGCGTATCAATGGGCTATGGTGATGCCCATCAATAGATATCAATGTGAGTGAGTAGGGATTTTCATGCAAGGGATGCACTAGAGCTATAAGTGTATGAAAGCTCAAAAACAAACTAAGTGGGTGTGCATCCAACTTGCTTGCTCATGAAGACCTAGGGCGATTTGAGGAAGCCCATCATTGGAATATACAAGCCAAGTTCTATAATGAAAAATTCCCACTAGTATATGAAAGTGACAAAATAGGAAACTCTCTATCCTGAAGATCATGCTGCTACTTTGAAGCACAAGTGTGGAAAAAGATAGTAACATTGTCCCTTCTCTCTTTTTCTCTTTTTTTTGTTTGGACCTTTCTCATTTTTTTATTTGGCCTCTTTTTTTTATTTCCTCACAAGGGACAATGCTCTAATAATGATGATCATCACACTTCTATTTACTTACAACTTGAAAAATTACAACTTGATAGTTAGAACAAAAACATGACTCTATGTGAATGCCTCCGGCGGTGTACCGGGATGTGAAATGAATCAAGAGTGACATGTATGAAAGAATTATGAAAGGTGGCTTTTCCACAAATACGATGTCAACTACATGATCATGCAAAGCAATATGATAATGACGAAACGTGTCATAATAAATGGAACGGTGGAAAGTTGCATGGCAATATATCCCAGAATGGCTATGGAAATGACATAATAGGTAGGTATGGTGGTTGTTTTGAGGAAGGTATATGGTGGGTCTAAGGTACCGGCGAAAGTTGCACGGTACAAGAGAGGCTAGCAAGGGTGGAAGGGTGAGAGTGCGTATAATCCATGGACTCAACATTAGTCATAAAGAACTCACATACTTATTGCAAAAATCTATTAGTCATCGAAACCAAGCACTACGCGCATGCTCCTAGGGGAAGGGTTGGTAGGAGTTAACCATCACGCAATCCTAACCTCCACACAAAGGATGACAATCAAAAAATACTCCATGCTCCAACTTCATTACATAATGGTTCACCATACGTGCATGCTACGGGACTCACAAACCCTACACAAGTATTTCTTTTGGCACCCCGGCTCAGAGAAACCAGAACGCCCCGTATTCCAGCCCAGAGATCGAGATGAAGTCTTCTGGAATACGACACTGCTTGACATAGAACAAATCAGCTCTTATTACAAGAATAATAATACAAAGGTATGATGTTACAAAGGTTCACATCAGCACGACGACACTACGCCTGCGATACAATGATACATCCATTTTGCATCATGCTTTTATATCAATATTTATTGCATTATGGGTTGTTACTACACTTTAGATCTCATTACTTATGGCCATTCTCTCTTATTTTACAAGGTTTACCATGAAGAGGGGGAATGTCGACAGCTGGAATTCTGTCTGGAAAAGGAGCAAACATTGGGGACCTATTCTGCACAGCTCCAAAAGTCCTGAAACTCCACGAAACAACCTTTTGGAAT
This sequence comes from Triticum dicoccoides, assembly GCF_002162155.2. Taxonomy (NCBI): domain Eukaryota; kingdom Viridiplantae; phylum Streptophyta; class Magnoliopsida; order Poales; family Poaceae; genus Triticum; species Triticum dicoccoides. The sequence goes on from NC_041383.1 coordinate 786,994,415, forward strand.
TATTAAGAATTTCTGAGCGAAAGAAATAGGCCAGGGGGCGCACACCCTGTCCAGGAGACAGGGGGCGCCCCCCTATAGGGCGCCCCCTATCTCCTGGGCCCCCTGGTGGGCCTCCGGCGTCTATCTTCTGCTATATCATCACTTTTATCCTGGAAAAAATCGTGGGCAAGCTTACGGAATGAAACTCCGCTGCCACGAGGCGGAACCTTGGCGGAATCAATCTAGGGCTCTGGCGGAGCTGTTATGCCGGGAACACTTCCCTCCGAGAGGGGGAAATCATCACCAACGTCATCACCAACGATCCTCTCATCGAGAGGGGGTCAATCTCCATCAACATCTTCACTAGCACCATCTCCTCTCAAAACCCTAGTTCATCTCTTGTATCCAATCTTGTATCAAAACCACAAATTGGTACCCGTGGGTTGCTAGTAGTGTTGATTACTCCTTGTAGTTGATGCTAATTAGTTTACTTGGTGGAAGATCATATGTTCAGATCCTTTATGCATATTATTACTCCTCTAAATATGAACATGAATATGCTTTGTGAGTAGTTATGTTTGTTCCTGAGGACATGGGTGAAGTCTTGCTATTAGTAGTCATGTGAATTTGGTATTCGTTCGATATTTTGATGAGATGTGTTGTCTTTTCCTCTAGTGGTGTTATGTGAACGTCGACTACATGACACTTCACCATTATTTGGGCCTAGAGGAAGGCATGGGGAAGTAATAAGTAGATGATGGGTTGCTAGAGTGACAGAAGCTTAAACTCTAGTTTATGCGTTGCTTTGTTAGGGGCTGATATGGATCCATATGTCTAATGCTGTGGTTAGGTTTACCTTAATACTTCTTTTGTAGTTGCGGATGCTTGCAATAGGGGTTAATCATAAGTGGGATGCTTGTCCAAGTTAGGGCAGTACCCAAGTTCCGGTCCACCCACATATCAAATTATCAAAGTACCGAACCCGAATCATATGAACGTGATGAAAACTAGCTCGATGATAATTCCCAATGTGTCCTCGGGAGCTCCTTTATTATTATTAGAAATTGTCCAGGCTTATCCTTTGCTACATAAAGGATTGGGCCACCTTGCTGCACTTTATTTACTTTATTTACTTGTTGCTCATTACTATTTATCTTATCACAAAACTATCTATTACCTACAATTTCAGTGCTTGCAGAGAAAACCTTACTGAAAACCGCTTATCATTTCCTTCCGCTCCTCATTGGGTTCGACACTCTTACTTATCGAAAGGACTACGATAGATCCCCTACACTTGTGGGTCATCAAGACTCTTTTCTGGCGACGTTGCCGGGGAGTGTAGTGCTTTTGGTGAGTGTAACTTGGTAAGGAAACATTTATATAGTGTGCTGAAATTTTCTGTTACTTGTCACTATGAAAACTAATCCGTTGAGGGGCTTGTTGGGGTATCTTCACCCCAAACAGAAGAGCAAAGAGTTGCTCCTCAACCTACTGAACTTTATGAAAATATTTACTTTGAGATTCTTTTGGGTATGATAGAGAAACTGCTAGCTAATCCATTTGCAGGAGATGGAACATTGCATCCCGATTTACACCTTATCTTTGTGGATGAAGTTTGTGGATTATTTAAGCTTGCAGGTATTCCCGATGATGTTGTCAAAAGGAAGGTCTTCCCTTTATCTTTGAAGGGAGATGCATTGACATGGTATAGGCTATGTGATGATACGAGATCTTGGAATTATAAGCGATTGAAGTTGGAATTCCACCAGAAGTTCTATCCTATGCATCTTGTTCATCGTGATCGTAATTACATATATAATTTCTGGCCTCGCGAAGGAGAAAGCATCGCTCAAGCTTGGGGGAGGCTTAAGTCAATGTTATATTCATGCCCCAATCATGAGTTCTCTCGGGAAATGATCATTCAGAATTATTATGCTCGGCTTTCTCTTGATAATCTCAACCTGCTCGATACTTCCTGTGCTGGTTCTTATATGCTGAAGACTATTGATTTCAAATGGGACTTATTGGAAAGAATTAAGCGCAACTCTGAAGATTGGGGTTTCAACGATGGTAAGGAGTCAGGTATGACACCTAAGTTCGATTGTGTTAAATCTTTTATGGATACCGATGCTTTTCGTGGATTTAGCGCTAAGTATGGACTTGACTCTGAGATAGTAGATAGTTTTTGTGAATCTTTTGCTACTCACATTGATCTCCCTAAAGAGAAGTGGTTTAAATATAATCCTCATGTTGAAGTGAAAGTAGTTGCACCTATTACAATCGAAGAAAAGACTATTACATATAGTGATCCTATTGTTCCTACTTCTTATGTTGAAAAGCCTCCTTTTCCTGTTAGGATAAAGGATCATGCTAAAGCTTCGACTGCTATTCGTAAGAGTAATACTAGGACTTATACACCTCCTGAGCAAATTAATGTTGAACCTAGTATGGCTATGGTTAAAGATCTCTTGGATGAGGACTTAGATGGGCATGTTATTTCTTTCTTGGGTGAGACTGCTAATATTGCTAGACCTGATACTAAGACACGTAGACCTGTTGTAGGCATGCCAGTTATTTCTGTTAAAATAGGAGATCATTGTTATCATGGCTTATGTGATATGGGTGCTAGTGCTAGTGCGATACCTTATGATCTTTATAAAGAAATTATGCACGACATTGCACCCGTTGAATTAGAAGACATTGATGTTACTATTAAGCTTGCTAATAGGGACACCATTAAACCTATTGGGATTGTTAGAGATGTTGAAGTTTTGTGTGGGAAGGTTAAATACCCTGCTGATTTTCTTGTTCTTGGTTCCCCACAAGATGATTTTTGTCCCATTATTTTTGGTAGACCCTTCTTGAATACTACTAGTGCTAAGATTAATTGTGAAAAGAATATTGTCACTGTTGGCATAGATGGTATGTCTCATGAGTTTAATTTTGGTAAGTTTAGTAGACAACCTCGTGAAAGGGAACCACATAGTAAGGATGAAATTATTGGTCTTGCTTCCATTGGTCGTGAAAGGGAACAATATTTTCTAGACCATGAAAACGATATGTTTATGAAGGAAAGGGAAGAAATAGATGAAGTGTTCCCTAAACAGGAACCTATGCTGAAACATAACCTTCCCGTTGAAATTCTTGGGGATCCCCCTCCACCCAAGGGTGATCCCGTGTTTGAACTCAAACCATTACCTGATAATCTTAAGTATGATTATCTTGATGAAAAAGAAATATATCCTGTTATTATTAGTGCTAACCTTTCAGAGAAAGAAGAAGAAATATTATTGAAAACTCTGAAGAAGCACCGAGCAGCTATTGGATATACTCTGGATGATCTTAAGGGTATTAGTCCCACATTATGTCAACGCAAGATTTCAGTGGAGAAAGATGCCAAACCAGTTAGGGATCCTCAAAGACGACTAAATCCCAAGATGAAGGAAGTGGTAAGAAAGGAGATACTAAAGCTCCTTGAGGCAGGTATTATTTATCCCGTTACTGATAGTGAATGGGTAAGCCCTATCCATTGTGTCCCTAAAAAGGGAGGTATTACCATCGTTCCCAATGATAAAGATGAATTGATCCCGCAAAGAATTATTACAGGTTACAGGATGGTAATTAATTTCTGTAAGTTAAATAAAGCTACTAAGAAAGATCATTACCCTTTACCTTTTATTGATCAAATTCTAGAAAGGCTATCCAAACACACACATTTTTTCTTTCTAGATGGTTATTCTTGTTTCTCTCAGATACCTGTGTCAGCGAAGGATCAATCTAAAACTACTTTTACTTGCCCTTTTGGTACTTTTGCTTATAGACGTATGCCTTTTGGTTTATGTAATGCACCTGCTACCTTTCAAAGATGCATGATGGCTATATTCTCAGATTTTTGTGAAAAGATTTGTGAGGTATTCATGGATGACTTCTCCGTCTATGGATCCTCTTTTGATGATTGTTTGAGCAACCTTGATCGAGTTTTGCAGAGATGCGAAGACACTAGTCTCGTCGTGAATTGGAAAAAGTGTCACTTTATGGTTAATGAAGGCATTATCTTGGGGCACAAGATCTCTGAGAGAGGTATTGAAGTTGATAAAGCCAAAGTTGATGCTATTGAAAAGATGCCATGTCCCAAGGACATAAAAGGTATAAGAAGTTTCCTTGGTCATGCCGGCTTTTATAGGAGGTTCATTAAGGACTTTTCTAAAATCTCTAGGCCTCTGACTAATTTATTGCAAAAATATATTCCTTTTGTCTTTGATGATGATTGTGTAGAAGCGTTTGAAGTGCTTAAGAAAGCTTTGATCACTGCACCTATTGTTCAGCCACCTGATTGGAATTTACCTTTTGAAATTATGTGCGATGCTAGTGCTTATGCTGTAGGTGCTGTTTTAGGGCAAAGAGTTGATAAGAAATTGAATGTTATCAAGTATGCTAGTAAGACTCTTGATACTGCCCAGAGAAATTATGCTACTACTGAAAAAGAGTTCTTAGCAGTTGTGTTTGCATGTGATAAGTTTAGACCTTATATTGTTGATTCCAAAGTTACTATTCACACTGATCATGCTGCTATTAAATATCTTATGGAAAAGGAAGATGCTAAGCCTAGACTGATTAGATGGGTTCTCTTGCTCCAAGAATTTGACTTGCATATTATTGATAGAAAGGGAGCTGAGAACCCCGTTGCAGATAACTTATCTAGGTTAGAGAATGTTCTTGATGACCCACTACCTATTAATGATAGCTTTCCTGATGAACAATTAGCAGTTGTCAATGCTTATCGTACTGCTCCTTGGTATGCTGATTATGCTAATTACATTGTTGCTAAATATTTACCGCCTAGTTTCACATACCATCAAAAGAAAAAGTTCTTTTATGATTTAAGACATTACTTATGGGATGATCCACACCTTTATAAAGAAGGAGTAGATGGTGTTATTAGACGTTTGAACAGGAACAGATCCTACGCAAGTGTCACTCTGAATCTTATGGAGGACACCACGCTGGAGATAGAACTGCACACAAGGTACTACAATCTGGTTTTTATTGGCCTACTCTCTTCAAAGATGCTCGTAAGTTTGTCTTATCGTGTGATGAATGTCAAAGAATAGGTAACATTAGTAGACGCCAAGAAATTCCTATGAATTATTTTCTTGTTATTGAACCGTTTGATGTTTGGGGCTTTGATTATATGGGAGCTTTTCCTGCCTCTAATGGTTATACACATATTTTAGTTGTTGTTGATTACGTTACTAAGTGGGTAGAAGCTATTCCAACTAGTAGTGCTGATCATAACACTTCTATTAAAATGCTTAAAGAAGTTATTTTTCCGAGGTTTGGAGTCCCTAGATATCTTATGACTAATGGTGGTTCACATTTCATTCATGGTGCTTTCCGTAAGATGCTTGCTAAGTATGATGTCAATCATAGAATAGCATCTCCTTATCATCCGCGGTCTAGTGGTCAAGTAGAGTTGAGCAATAGAGAGCTCAAATTAATTTTGCAAAAGACTGTGAATAGATCTAGAAAGAATTGGTCCAAAAAACTTGACGATGCATTATGGGCCTATAGAACTGCATACAAAAATCCTATGGGTATGTCTCCTTATAAGATGGTTTATGGAAAAGCGTGTCATTTACCTCTTGAACTTGAACATAAAGCATATTGGGCTATTAAAGAGCTCAATTATGACTTTAAGCTTGCCGGTGAGACGAGGTTATTTGATATTAGCTCACTTGATGAATGGAGAACCCAATCCTATGAGAATGCCAAGCTTTTCAAAGAAAAAGTCAAATGCTGGCATGATAAGAGGATACAAAAGCGTGAGTTTAACGTAGGAGATTATGTGTTATTATTCAACTCTCATTTAAGATTTTTTGCAGGAAAACTTCTCTCAAAATGGGAAGGTCCCTACATTATCGAGGAGGTGTATCGTTCTGGTGCCATAAAAATCAACAACTTCGAAGGCACAAATCCGAGGGTGGTAAACGGTCAAAGAATTAAACACTATATTTCAGGTAATCCTATCAATGTTGAAACTAATATTATTGAAACCGTAACCCCTGAGGAATACGTAAGGGACACTTTCCAGAACGTTCCAGACTCTGAAAATGCATAGGTATGTGGTACGATAAGTAAACCGACTCCAAAACAACTGCAATGACAATTTTTATCAGTTTTGGAATATTTAAGAATTGTAGGAAGAAAGAAGTAGTCCGAAAGGGACACGAGGCTCCCACGAGAGTGGAGGCCCCTCCCTGTAGGGCGCTCCCCGTGTCTCGTGAGCACCTCGTGTGCTTCCCGGACTCCGTTTTCTTGTATGTTACGTATTTTGGTCGGTAAAAATTCATCATATATACTCCCGAAGGTTTTGACCACCGTATCACGCAAATATCCTCTGTTTTCATTTTGAGCCGTTTCTGTTTCAGATCTAGAACATCATGGCATCTCCAAGCGCTCCCAAGGACAAGTTTTTCGAGAGGGTTATCAACCCCTATCTCGCGGAGGTACTGCAACACCCTCAAACCATTGAGATGCATGAGGGGGTGCTGCACATCCGTGATGTGGAGGGACCAAGGCGTACTGGGAGCGTGGAGACACAACTCGAAGCCGTGGAGCAGGAAGTTTTCAAGTGTCAAGGGATGGTGGAGCGTGGACTCAACACCAACCAGATGATGATCACGGAGTTCACCAACAACCACAAGCTAGATGCTAAAGTCATTGGGGAGACCATCTTCAAGCTTCAAGAGAAAATCGAGCACCTCCAAGCCCAGATCTATGACCTACAAAACCAGAACTGTGAGTATGAATATAGATTCAAGCTAATGAGTTTGGCTGCAGATTTAAGGATCCCGAAGACTCGATCATCCTTTTATGATGGAGAGCCTATGCCTTGGAAGACGAATGACAAGCCTATATCATCAACAACTCCTACTTCACCACCTCCGAGGAAATAATCACATGGGTATGGGCACTACTCTTGGCAACTGCCAAGCTTGGGGGAGGTGCCCCAATATCGTATCACCATCACACTCCTATCTTTACCGCTTTATTTAGTTCGATCCTTTTAGTAGTATCTTGATCAAGAAGTTTTGATATCAAGTAGTTTGAGTTTTGCTTTGTGATCTCTTTATGTAATCGAGTCCGTTAGCTATTTATAATAAAGATTAGTGTTGAGTCAAGGGCTTTGCTATGTGCTATGATCTTGAGAAAGTAGAAAGAATAAAATAGTTCATATTGATCTTATGGATAGTGATAACTTCACACATAGAAAGTATGAGGCATAAAAATTGTTGGGAGTTGATGAACGTAGCCTGGGTCATCGTTGCAATTAATAGGAAGTGATAAGGAAAGAGGGGTTCAAATATAAATATATTATCTTGGACATCTTTTATGATTGTGAAGCACTCATTAAGTGTGACATGCTAAAAGAGTTGATGTTGGACAAGGAAGACAATGTAATGGTTTATGTTTTCCGACATCTCAGTTAAAGTATATTGTCATTGACCTTCCAAACATGTTGAGCTAGCCTTTCCCCCTCATGCTAGACAAATTCCTTGCACCAAGTAGAGATACTACTTGTGCTTCCAATTACCCTTAAACCCAGTTTTGCCATGAGAGTCCACCATACCTACCTATGGATTGAGTAAGATCCTTCAAGTAAGTTGTCATCGGTGCAAGCAATAAAAATTGCTCTCTAATTATGTATGACTTATTAGTGCGGAGAAAATAAGCTTTGTACGAACTTGTTGTGGAAGTAATAAAAGCGACGGACTGCATAATAAAGGTCCACACACAAGGGGCAATATAAAGTGATGTTCTTTTGCATTAAGATTTTATGCATCAACCCTAAACACGCATGACAACCTATGCCCCCCTCTGCAAAGGGCCTATCTTTTACTTTATGTTTTTACTTTATGCTTGAGTCAAGATGATCCTCACCTTTCCCTTTTTCATTTTATCCTTTGGCAAGCTCCTCGTGTTTGAAAGATCATGATATATATATCCAATTGGATGTAAGTTAGCATGGGCTATTATTGTTGACATCACCTAAAGGTGAATACGTTGGGAGGCAACACAATAAGTCCCTATCTTTCTCAGTGTCCGGCTGAAACTCTATAACCACAAGTATTGCGTGAGTGTTAGCAATTGTAGAAGACTACGAGATAGTTGAGTATGTGAGCTTGCTGGAAAGCTCTTTTATTGACTCTTTCTGATGTTACGATAAATTGCAATTGCTTCAATGACTGAGATTATAGTTTGTTACTTTCCAATGAAGTTTTTGAACCATACTTGACATTGTGAATTGCTTGTTACTTGAGCATAGGAAATCATATGACAAGATCTATATATGTTGCTGTTATTAGAATGATCATGATGCCCTCATGTCCGTATTTTATTTTTATCGACACCTCTATCTGTAAACATGTGGACATATTTTTCGATTTCGGCTTCCGCTTGAGGACAAGCAAGGTCTAAGCTTGGGGGAGTTGATACATCCATTTTGCATCATGCTTTTATATCAATATTTATTGCATTATGGGCTGTTACTACACTTTATATATCATTAGTTATGGATATTCTCTCTTATTTTACAAGGTTTACCATGAAGAGGGGGAATGCCGGCAGTTGGAATTCTGGCTGGAGAAGGAGCAAACATTGGGAACCTATTCTACACAGCTCCAAAAGTCCTGAAACTCCACGAAACAACCTTTTGGAATTATTAAGAATTTCTGAGCGAAAGAAATAGGCCAAGGGGCCCACACCCTGTCCAGGAGACAGGGGGGCGCCCCCCCTATAAGGTGCCCCCTATCACCTGGGCCCCCTGGTGGGCCTCCGGCGTCCATCTTCTGCTATATCATCACTTTTAGCCTGGAAAAAATTGTGGGCAAGCTTACGGGACGAAACTCCGCCGCCACGAGGCGGAACCTTGGCGGAATCAATCTAGGGCTCTGGCGAAGCTGTTCTGCCGGGGACACTTCCCTCCGGGAGGGGGAAATCATCACCAACATCATCACCAATGATCCTCTCATCGAGAGGGGATCAATCTCCATCAACATCTTCACCAGCACCATCTCCTCTCAAAACCCTAGTTCATCTCTTGTATCCAATCTTGTATCAAAACCACAAATTGGTACCTGTGGGTTGCTAGTAGTGTTCATTACTCCTTGTAGTTGATGCTAATTGGTTTACTTGGTGGAAGATCATATGTTCACATCCTTTATGCATATTATTACTCCTCTGATTATGAACATGAATATGCTTTGTAAGTAGTTACGTTTGTTCCTGAGGATATGGGGGAAGTCTTGCTATTAGTAGTCATGTGAATTTGGTAATCGTTCGATATTTTGATGAGATATACAGTACTAGGGAAAACCCTATACACAGAATCTTAGCAGCAACACGGCTCAAAAAGGAGCACTGCTGCTAAATAGTAGTAGCGCGGGTGTGGAAAACCCGCTACTGACAACTGTTTAGAAGTAGCGCGCTCTATGTAACCCATGCTGCTACAAATATCGACCGACAGTGCCTGAAGGAGTCCTGGATTAGGGGGTATCCGGACAGCCGGACTATATACATCGTCCGGACTATTGAAGCGTGAAGATACAAGACTCAAGACTTCGGCCTGTGTCCGGATGGGACTCTCATTTGTGTGGAAGACAAGCTTGGGGATCCTGATATTATATTTCCTTCCTTGTAACCGACTCCGTGTAAACCCTAGCCCTCTCCGGTGTCTATATAAACCGGAGAGGATGGTCCTTTGAAGGCCGATCACAATTACAATCATACCATCATAGGCTAGCTTCTAGGGTTTAGCCTCTACGATCTCGTGGTAGATCTACTCTTGTACTACTCATATCTTCAATATTAATCAAGCAGGAAGTAGGGTTTTACCTCCATCGAGAGGGCCCGAACCTGGGTAAACATTGTGTCCCTTGCTTCCTATTACCATCATCCTAAGATGCACAGGTCGGACCCCATACCCGAGATCCACCGGTTTTGACACCGACATTGGTGCTTTCATTGAGAGTTCCTCTGTGTCGTCGCTTTGAGGCTTGATGGCGTCTTCGATCGCCAACAACACCGTCCAGGGCGAGACTTTTCTCCCCGGACAGATCTTTGTGTTTGGCGGCTTCGTACTGTGGGCCATTCGCTTGGTCATCTGGAGTAGATCGACAGCTACGCCCCTGGCCACTAGGTCAGGTTCGAAAACTTGAACTATACGGCGGATATTCGCGGAGACTTGATCTTCGACGGATTCAAGCCTGTGCTAGGAGCGCCGGACAGTCACGACGAGCACGGCCTAGACCTGCTGTCGGACAATGTTCGGGATATCATCCCTGCAGTAGCCCCAGATCTAAATCCGGAGCAGATCGTGTTGCCTAAGGAAGGAGGGGTGGACCCTGCCCCGCAGTCCGCATACTCATTAGTGGTGGAGCCGAACACAGGTCTCACCTCTGTGGAGGCCTGTAACCCCGGGCCCCCGGACTCGTGTCCGGTTGTTAGTTCCGGTCCGCACACCCTCGAGCCAACCAACCAAGGTTGGGCTCCGGTAATGGAGTTTACAGCTGCGGACATCTTTCAGCACTCGCCCTTTGGCGAAATGCTGAACTCATTAAAGTCTCTCTCTTTGTCAGGAGGCTCTGGGATGAACTATGTCCGGCCTGAGTGGGAAGCAGGCGACGAAGGAATTCGTTGCCCACCCACCACCCACTTCATTGCCACGGTCGATGATTTAACCGACGTGCTTGACTTCGACTCCGAAGACATCGACGACATGGACGACGATGCAGGAGACACACAGGAACCACCGCCCACAGGGCGGTGGACAACCACCTCTTCATACAATATATACATGGTGGACACTCCGAAAGAAACAAATGGCGATGAGGCAATGGAGGATAACCCCGCCAAGAAGTAAGCCAAACATGGGCATCGCCAGCGCCGCTCCAAGCCCCGCCAAGGCAATACCGGCACCGGAGACTAAAACAATCCGGACGGTGCCGAAGATGAATACAACCCCGATCAGCCCGCTTTCGAGCAGGCCGATCAGGAAGATGGGCAGGACAGCCCAGATGAAGAGGCGACGGACGGGTATCCGGAGGAGGACAACTACATGCCTCCCTCCGAAGACGAGATTAGCCTCAGCGACAACGAGTTCGGCGTGCCCGAGGACCCCGCAGAGCAGGAGCTCTTCAAGCACCGACTTATTGCCACTGCGAGAAGCCTGAAAAAGAAGCAGCAACAACTTCAAGCTGATCAAGATCTGCTCACAGACAAATGGACAGAAGTCCTGGCAGCCGAGGAATATGGACTCGAGCGCCACATGGCTGACCGGCCGCCTCGAGGTCGGGAAAAAATGACATATCAGCCCGAATGCCAGCTTGCACCCCCGCGCCAGTTTACTACGGCCCGGGGCAATACTCAAGACCTGCATGATAGATTGGATAGCACCGCAGGGCAACCAAGATCGATCTACGGATCACGGGGGCGCGCTGCAGCACATGACGATGATCGTCACACCGGATACACTAACAGTAAATCCGGCCGGCCTGAACACAACTAGCCAGATTTGACCGGACTGCGTCGTGACATAGCCCGGCACAGAGGCGCCGCACACCCCCTCTGCTTCACTGATGAAGTTATGGATCATGAATTCCTAGAAGGGTTCAAACCCGTAAACATCGAATCATACGATGTCACAACAGACCCCGCGGTATGGATTGAAGACTTCCTTGTCCACATCCACATGGCCCGTGGAGATGATCTACATGCCATCAAGTATCTTCCCCTCAAGCTCAAAGGACCCGCCCGGCACTAGCTTAACAGCCTACCAGCAAATTCCATTGGTAGTTGGGAAAACCTGGAAGACACATTCCTTGACAACTTCCAAGGCACATATGTGCGACCTCCGGACGCCGATGACCTGAGCCACATCACTCAACAGCCCGGAGAATCAGCCAGGAAATTCTGGACACGGTTCCTAACTAAAAAGAACCAAATAGTTGACTGTCCGGACGCCGAAGCCCTGGCGGCCTTCAAGCATAATATCCGCGAGGAGTGGCTCGCCCGACACCTCGGCCAGGAGAAACCCAAGTCCATGGCAGCTCTGACGACACTAATGACCCGCTTTTGTGCGGGCGAGGATAGCTGGTTGGCTCGCAGCAGCACTACGCCACATTCTGGCACGTCAGATGTTCGTGACAATAATGGCAAGCTATGGCGCAACAGACACAAGCGGCGGAATAACGGCGACAACACCGAAGACACAGCAGTCAATGCTGGATTCAGCGAATCCAAATCCGGTCAGCGGAAGAAGCCATTCAAAAGAAACAATCAGGGACCGTCCAGTCTAGACCGTATACTAGAGCGCCCGTGCCAAATTCATGGCACCCCGGACAAGCCAGCCAACCACACCAATAGAGACTGCTGGGTATTTAAACAGGCCAGCAAAATAAATGCCGAAAACAAGGACAAGGGGCTGCACAACGACGATGACGACGAGCCTCGGCGTCCGAACACGGGGGGACAGAAGAAATCCCCCCCCCCCCAGGTCAAAACGGTCAACATGATCAATGCCAATCACATCCCCAAGCGGGAACGGAAGCGAGCACTACGGGACGTCTACGGGATGGAGCCAATCGTCCCCAAATTGAACCCATGGTCAGCTTGCCCGATCACCTTGGATCATAGGGATCACCCTACTAGCATCCGTCACGGCAGCTCAGCCGTATTGGTTCTAGACCCAATCATAGACGGATTTCACCTCACAAGAGTCCTTATGGACGGAGGCAGCAGCCTGAACCTGCTTTATCAGGACACAGTGCGCAAAATGGGCATCGACCGTTCAAGGATTAAGCCTACCAAAACCACCTTTAAAGGTGCAATTCCTGGAGTAGAGGCCCGCTGTACGGGCTCTATAACATTGGAAGTGGTCTTCGGATCTCTGGATAACTTCCAAAGCGAGGAGTTAATCTTCGATATCATCCCTTTCCGCAGTGGTTACCATGCACTGCTCGGACGAACCGCTTTTGCTAGATTCAATGCGGTACCACACTATGCATACCTCAAGCTCAAGATGCCAGGCCCACGCGGGGTCATAACAGTCAACGGAAACATGGACCGCTCTCTCCGTACAGAAGAGCACACTGCAGCCCTCGCGGCAGAAGTACAATGCGGCCTCCTCCAGCAAACCTCCAATCTGGCGGCGACAACCTCAAGCACCGTCAAGCGAGTTCAGAGCACCCCGCAACAGGATCAACATGCACGCCAAGAGCGCGACTAGCAGTCCGGCCTCCGCTCAAATCCCATCAAGGCAGCATTTGTGCCGCGTGTACACGCACTCAAAATACCATGGGCACAGGCGGAGGCGAAGCAGTGGCTTAGTCAACAGCGCGGTATCACTGCCTCATACCTTCATAACCTTTCCTTTTACCTTTCAGGACATTGCTTTAGTGCAGCTTCTCCAGAAGAGCCGGATTGTCGGACTTACATAGGAGAGAAAACTAAGGAGGCAACATGCTTTACGCACAGAAGGAAATACCCATGTGGAATCTATTTATGATCGTTATACCTACTTTATCTATCTGTATGTAGCCTGCCCCCGAATAGGGTATGTCAAATAATGCTATTTATCTCCGCTTAATGCGTTCATTGTAAACATACGCTTAAACGTATTATTCATCAATGGGAGATCATATATAGCGTCAGCTTATTATTTTATTTGAGCATTTTTTTCTTACAAATGTCCATTTGATATTGCATCCGTACACTTTGGTACGTTGAGTTTGCCAGGGGCTTCTTATGGCGCCCCATAATACGGCAAGACAAGTCCGAACACTTTCAACAGTGTGGCACCCCGAACTTATAGCATTATATGCATCAGCTCTGAATCATGTCTTGGGTCTACAGTTGGGATAGCCCGACTCCCTTGTTTTGGTTCCTTATGTTCCGTTATATCGGCTAAGGTAGCGCAGGGAGAACTACTGTGATTGTGTCCCGGTTCTTCCGGATGAGCACCTCAGTAGAGAAAGCCGAAAACTGACCGACATGATGTGGCGAGAGCTGGCCGCTGTTCGAGAGGTCTTAAAATCCTTAAAGATTTTTCCGCTTTAGGCGATAATTCGGCTTTGTCCGATCTAGGTGTGTATAGCGCCCCAATTCGGCCTTCCAGATTCTAGGGGCTTCGCCAAAATTTAAAATTGTAGACTTCTATGGCTAAGTGAAGGTTATAAAGCCGAATAGTCCGATTGCCTTGTTCGCTGCGCCGGACACCTCCTTATGGGACCAAAAATTTGGATAAAGAGTGTCCGGGTTTTCCACGAACACCCCAGTACTAGTTACGTGGGGGCGGAAGCCGACGACTGGCCTACTTTTAGTATTTTTATAAACAGCCGCACAAAAGGTAATATTTTAAATAACAAAAGCGCTACATAGCGCAAGTAACTTCGTCTTTAAATTACAAACATGATAGAAGTGAATTCATTCAAAAATTATGTCCTTGGTACATTCATTGACCACGAGGCGAGCACCTTTCATAACGCCATCATAATACTTCTCCGGATAGCAATGCGGCTTGCCCTCCGGGGGCCCGTCCTTCACTAGCTTCTCCGCATCTAGCTTGCCCCCATGCACCTTCGCACGGGCAAAGGCCCGGCGGGCACCCTCAATGCAAACGGATCGCTTGATGACTTCCAGTCGCGGACAAGCATTCACCATCCGCTTGATCAGGCCGAAGTTGCTGGTGGGCAGGGGCTCACCATGCCACATCCAGACTATGAAATCTTTCATAGCCACTTCGGACGCCCTATGGAGTTCGACCAACTGCTTCAGTTGGTCACTCAGAGACATTGGATGTTTGGCCCCGGCATACTGGGACCAGAACAACTTCTCCGTTGAGCTCCCCTCCTGAGCATAGTAGAACACCGGGGCGTCTGATACGCTGCATGGCAGATCTGCGAATGCCCCTGGAGAGCTCCAGACTCGGATAAGTAAAAGAAACGCCTCCTCCACATGTTTGCTTTGCATAAAGAATTTCTTACCCGCCGCTATCTTTTTGGCCTCCTGGATCTCCTGTTGTGCCTTCTCGGCTTCGGCCTTGGCGTCTTTTATACTTGTAAGGGCCTTCGCAAGCTCGGCCACTTTCGCCTTAAGCTCCTGCTCCACGAACTCAAACTTTCTGCCGAGCTCCTGGAGCTCTTGTTTTACCTCGCCCACTCGGGCATCTTGCTTTTCGCGCTCTTTATGCTCCAAGGCCACCTTGTGTTCGGCCTCGGACAATGCTTTCTTCAAAGAGACCACTTTGATGGTGGCCTCTGTTATCAAATCACGACGCTTCGTCGTTAGAATAACCAATTTTATCTATCCTTCGTTATAAGAAAAAGGGGAATCATTCACCTTTGCTCTCTTCGAGTTGCCTCCTCGTGAGGTCGAGCTCTCCCTGCGCCTGCTCCAGGTCCTGCTTTAGTCTGGCGATCTCGGCCGTACGAACCGCAGCGGCAAGCAGCACAGCCTGCTTATTCACATTCAAACTTATTATTAGACTCCTGCAGATTATAATTGACCCTCAGTTTGGTTTTTCCTTACGAACACCAAACAGAGTATTAGGGGCTACTACCTATCGGGTGGTACTTTCACACATTTTTTTACTTACCTCACAGCCTGTCAGGAGGCTGGTGCAGGCTTCGGTTAGTCCGCTCTTGGCGGACGAAACCTTCTGAATCACCGCACTCATAAGAGTACGATGCTCTTCATCTATGGAAGCGCCGCGAAGCGCTTCCAGCAGACAATCCGGCGCCTCGGGCGCAACGGAAGTCCTCGACACAGACGGCCCTCCCTCCCTAACGAGGGGCTGCCCGCCTGAGTCCGGAACCATCGAAGGCTCCGGAACAGTGTTCGGCTGAGAGTCCCGCTTACTGCGGCTCTCATCGACACGATCCGCGGGGATCTTGAAACCCGCGTGTCCGATGTTTGGAATGCCGCCTTGGGGCGCCTCCAGGGCCACCTCCTCCTGCTTGGGGAGCCTTTGGGATAACACCTTCGTGTCATCTGCAGGCTGAGGAGTAGTGACCGTCGGGAGCGAGTTCATCGCCGAATCACTCAAGGACCCGTCCGAAGACGATGCTTCGGGATGGACACTGGCCGGACTGCATACAAGTTCGGCGTTATAACCAAACTATGAAGCATATTACGATAGAGTGCGGATACTTCCGATTGCACCAGGGGCTTCTTCCTGGGCAGCCACCCCTCCTCGCTATCGGCGGCGGTGGCGGAGTAGTCCGGAAGGGACGCCTTTCCCTTCTTAAACGTCCCAGCCTCCCCCTCCGGGGCGGCTTTCCTCTTTTCTCCCCCAATATGGGGAGGTGGAGTTTCTTCTTGTTTCCCCCCCGCCTCCACGGGAGGAATCTGCCTCGTCGTCATCAGACGACGAGGGTACGAAGGCCTTGCGCCGGGGGCCTCTCCTGGTCCCCTGGTCCGCCCTCTCAGGCCCCTCGTCCTTTCCGAATGGGGCGGCCTCTTCATCATCTTCTTCTTCTTCCCCTTCGGGGGAGGAGTGTGCCTCGTCGTCTTCGGACGAGGCTTCTGGCGCAACCTTGCATCGGAGACCCTTTCGGATCCCCAGGGCCTTCTTATCGGCCTTCTTCCCCGACCCCTTGTAGGGCGCCGGGACCAGCATCTTCGTCAGGAGAGCATTAGCTGGGCTTTTCGGTAGCAGAGCCGGACAGTCAATCTACTCCGCTGTCTCCACATAATCCTGGATAAATAGGCACAATTACTTGAGGCTCCCCCAAGAATATATTGGGAAGAACCGAATCCGGTGGCAGCCTGAGAACTCACCTGACTAGGAGGCCGCGCGGCGTGGAGCCCACAGTCCTCGGATATGGGAGGAGGTACTTCGGAGGCCTTGAACAACGCCTTCCACGCGTTTTTGTGCTTCATGTCATAGAGCCTCTGAAGCGTCTGGTGTTCGGATGGGACGAACTCCCACAGATTGATTGCCCTCCTTCGGCATGGCAGAATCCGGCGAATGAGCATGACCTGGATCACGTTGACAAGCTTGTTTTTCTTGTCCTTCATGCCCTTGATGCAGTTTATGAGTACGGTCAGCTCTGTAGATTCGCCCCAGGACAGGCCCTTCTGTTCCCAGGAGGTGAGCCGCATGGGGGTTCCGGATCGGAACTCAGGAGCCGCCGCCCAGTTGGCGTCGCGCGGCTCGGTGATGTAGAACCACCCGACTTCCACCCCTTCACGGTCTCCACAAAGGAGCCGTCAAGCCAGGTGACGTTGGGCATCTTGCCCACCATGGCTCCTTCGCACTCCGCTTGCTGGCCGCTCACTATCTTCGGCTTCACGCAGAAGATTTGTAGCCACAAGCCGAAATGAGGCTTGATGCGGAGGAAAGCCTCGCATACGATGATGAACACCGAGATGTTGAGGACAAAGTTTGGGGCTAGATCATGGAAATCTAGCCCACAGTAGAACATGAGCCCGCGGACGAAGGGGTGCAGTGGAAACCCTAGTCCACGGACGAAGTGGGCAAGAAACACGACCCTCTCGTGGGGTCCCAGAGTTGGAGTGACCTTCCTGTCGTTCGGTAGCCGGTGCGCTATGTCTGCAGCTAAGTATCCGGCCGCCCGAAGATTTGCAATGTGCTTCTCCTTTACGGTGGAAGCCGCCTACTTGCCTCCTGCTCCAGACATGTTTAGCTATGCGGAGAAGACTTGGGCTAGGGCGCTGGAGCTCGAGGGGGCAAGAGTGGGCGAAGGAGGAAGAAGGCGTGGGTAAAAATGGGGAACTCTTATCCCTTTATAGAGGCCACAAAAGTGGTGCGCCTCCCCACTAGCCCGTTGAGAATCGCTTACTTCCCAAGCGCCACGATTGATGGCACGGTGGGATTACCCATACCCGTATTGATGAGAATCCCATGATAAGGTGACACAATCTTTGCTTTGACAAGACGTGTCAAGGAAACCGCCTCGCAATACGCGCTCTGGCTGGTTGTGGAAGAACGGTTCGAATAATGACCTGGCCGTAATGACATATCACGTCGTCTAGAAAATTGTCAGCTGAAGTATCATTCTCTCTACGGTAGTATGTGAAGATCATTTTGCAGATCCGGACATGGTCTACGTGTTCGATAATAACCTTGGAGTATTCGGAAGGAGGAACCCGCCTTGCAATGCCGAAGACAAGACTGCGCGCCGGACTCATCGTCATTGAAGCCTGGTTCAGGGGCTACTGAGGGAGTCCTGGATTAGGGGGTATCCGGACAGCCGGACTATATACATCGTCTAGACTATTGAAGTGTGAAGATACAAGACTCAAGACTTCGGCTCGTGTCCAGATGGGACTCTCCTTTGCATGGAAGACAAGCTTGGCGATCCGGATATTATATTTCCTTCCTTGTAACCGACTCCGTGTAAACCCTAGCCCTCTCCGTGTCTATATAAACCGGAGAGGGTGGTCCTTAGAAGGCCGATCACAATTACAATCATACCATCATCGGCTAGCTTCTAGGGTTTAGCCTCTACGATCTCGTGGTAGATCTACTCTTGTACTACTCATATCTTCAATATTAATCAAGCAGGAAGTAGGGTTTTACCTCCATCGAGAGGGCCCGAACCTGGGTATGTGTCCCTTGCTTCCTGTTACCATTAGCCTAAGACGCACAGATCGGGACCCCCTACCCGAGATCCGCCGGTTTTGACACCGATAGTGCCCCCCCAAACTCCATTTAGCAGCAGCGCGGTTCCGCTAGCCGCGCTATTGCTAAAGCTGTAGTAGTAGCCTGGTTTTTCTGAGGTCGCTGCTGCTAATTTTCAAATTGGACACACTTTTTGTCCCGGTTAGCAGTAGTGCTTCTGCCGAAAGCGCGCTGCTGCTACTTTCTTATCAGCAGCGTGTTTTACGTCCCGCGCTACTGCTAATCCACACCAACCCACCACCTTTTCCCCACCGCCCCCTCCCGCTCCTCTCTTCCCTTTCCCCTACCTCCCACTCTCACTCTTCTTCTTCCTCAACACTTCTCCCCCATTACTCTCCCTCTTCTACCTACTTTTCTCTCTCTTCATTACTCCTACCTAACTACACCACCTCCATTAATGCATCTCCTTTCTCTTTTTCCTTCCCCCTCCACTAGTTGAAGTTGTCTCCTCCCAAATTAGGTAGCTAGGTAGATGTAGCATTTAGTTAAGTGACCTATTTTCCCCCTAACTAGATCTATCTTTGTCAAGAAGAGCTTTGTGCACTTTTGATCTCCCTACATCATCATCTCCATCGTGTGCTCGATCTCGAGATAGAGGTGATTAAAATTTCATGCTTTTGCAAAATGGAAATATGTTTACGTGTGTGTGATATGTTTATGGAAATTGTGTGTGTGGCATGAGTTGACGCCAAATTTTGCTTTTGAGTTGCCTATGTTTTGCCGAAATGTCGATTTTTTCCGTTTCTGCGAATTCCGGGCAAACTCTAGATCTAGATATGTCCTATTTTTAAGGAAGGTCATGCCGAATTTTTGTATGACTTTGATGCATGCATGCATTTTTATAATAAATTTGTTTATTATTACCGTGCAGAGTTGAGGATGGTCAGTGGAATGATGGTGGACAGGTGGTTGCGGTCGGCGGTGCAGGACATGAAAGAAAATAACCGGACAGAGGTTTTATGTCCATGTCGAAAATGCAAAGGAATAGTTTGGCTCGTCCCCCATGACGATGGTCGTGTTGAAGCACACGTGCTCATGACTGGTTTCATGGATGGCTATACTCGGTGGATAATTGAAGATGAGGATGATGATGTTGAGGATGCCGACGGGGCAGGCAATGATGACACGGGGCAAGAAGAAGAGATGATCAATAATGGCGGCGGGGAAGAGGCCGGACATGGCGGCAGAGAAGGGGCCGGACATGGCGGAGGAGAAGGGGCCGGACATGGCGACGGATAGAACGACATGGACTCCATGCAGCAGAGTTCGTCGGTAATAAGTTCAATCATGCGAGACCCTCATGTTCAAGCATTGCTTCGCAAGGAGACGAGTACTGAGAGAGCTGCTTCTAGAGAGGAGGCTAAGCTGGAGCAACTGGTGGTAGACTCGAACACTCCATTGTATGATGGTTGCAATCCTGAGGTGACCGACTTGAGTTTCACGCTCCAACTCCTGAAGACGAAGGCTAAAAACAAATGGACCAACACTAGCCTCGATGAGCATCTCAACTACCTAAAGGATGTTCTTCCCGCGGGTAATCTACGTCCTAGTAGTGTTAATGAGGCCAAGAAGATCGTGTGCCCTCTTGATCTGCCACACATTAGATACCATGCATGCATCAACGATTGCATAATTTATCAGAAGGAGCACGCGGAAAAAACAAGCTGTCCGGTGTGCAATGCTTCTCGATACAAGAAGGCCGGGAAGAAATGTCCCCAGAAAGTTGTATGGTACTTACCGATCACTCCCCGTCTCCAGAGGTATTTTGTAGATCCTAAGGAAGCAAAGCTAATGCGCTGGCACGCGGAGAGGAAGAAGCCCGACGATGGAGATGATCCGAAGCTGAGACACGTCAAGGATGGAAGCCAGTGGAGAGCGTTGAACAACTTCTATCGGTATTTTGAATGTGATGCAAGGAACATCGTGCTCGGCGCGTGTACCGATGGCATGAATCCGTTTGGCAACCAGAACACCAACCATAGCACATGGCCCATGTTTGTATGGATGTACAACCTCCCCCCTGGTTGTGCATGAAACCGAAGTACATTCACATGAGCATGCTTATTCAAGGGCTGAAACAACCAGGAAATAATATTAATTTGTATTTGGGGCTACTTCCAGAGGAGTTAGACACGTTATGAAAAACACCGGCCAAGACATGGGACGCCAGCAAAGGCGAGTATTTCAACATGAGAGCCGCGCTGATCATGACAGAGCAGGACTATCTCGATTAGGGATATGTGGCAGGCCAGGTGTGCCATGGATATTGCGGATGCACGCGGTGCATGGATGATACGATGTCTCAGTAGCTAACGTCAAGGAAAGATGGCGGGGCTGGGAAAATCGTGTACATGGGGCATCGAAGATGGCTCGAACAGGACGACCTGTGGAGAAACCGTGGAAATCTATTCAATGGTCACGCTGAGCATCGAGGACCTCCACGTAAGCGGAGTGGTGCCGAAATCGATGAGCTGTTGAAAAACTGGAAGGAGTGCCCCGCGCTGGGAAAGACAATGAGAAAGGCGCCAGAGCCGCTGCTGAAGGTAAGGAAGACGAGGTCTATGTTCTGGGACTTGGAGTACTGGCACAAACTCGATACACCTCATTTCCTTGATCAAATGCATATATGTAAGAATGTCCTTGAGAGCTTGGTCGCAACACTGATGAACATGCCGGATAAGACCAAGGATGGGCCGAAGGCAAGAAAAGACTTGCAAGATTAGGAAATCAGGGAAGATCTGCACATGCCGCCTCGTAAAATGTTAGACGAGACAGAGATGGAGAGAGAAGCACGGGAGAAGAAGGGCAAGAATATAAAGAAAGCGGATTATTGCCCCCTTCTTGCTTCACCTTAAGTCAGGCTGAGATCGATCAATTCTTTAAGTGCCTTACCAGAGTCAAAGTTAGTTTCGGTTACTGTGGCAAGATAAGCAGATATCTAGACACGGACAAGAAAAGGTTCAGCGGGATGAAGTCCCATGACTGTCATGTGATGATGACGCAGATACTACCTGTTGCCCTTAGAGGGATAATGGACAAGCACGTCCATGACCCGCTTATTGGTCTCTGCAAATTTTTTTGACGTCATCTCTCGAAAGTCGATCAGTGTGAAGCAGCTCTGAAGGCTATAGGAAGAGATCATTGTGATACTGAATGAGCTTGAGATGTACTTCCCGCCCTCGTTCTTTGATGTGATGGTGCATCTGTGTGTCCATATTGTGGATGACATAATAGACCTGGGGCTGTCATTCCTGCACAACATGATGCCGTTTGAGAGGATGAATGGGATCATCAAAGGATTCGTTCATAACATGTCCCGTCTGGATGGAAGCATCATCCAGGGCTATGTGACACAAGAGTGCATCTCTTTCTGTGAGAATTTTCTATATGGCGCAGGCTAGCCGCCTGGTGTTAGTGTTGGTTTGCCCGTTAACAAGCATGATGGGAGGCTCGAAGGAGACGGTCACTACAGCGGTCGCAGGGAACTGCACGTCGATGCAGCGACTTTGACAGAGCAAACTTGGTAGTGCTACAACACCTAGACGAGGTAGATCCTTTCGTGGCACTGCACAAAGAAATCATCACAATGAAGTATCGTGACCGGGGGGTAGTGCTACAACACCTAGACGAAGTTACTAAAGAGCACAACTCCACTTTCCTGCATTGGTTCAAAGAGCATATTATTGCTAATCCCCCGGAGGAGGGCTCTAAGGACGGATTGCTCATATACGCCTTAGCACATGGCGCCCCACCCAACCTCGTAACCTATCAGGCATATGATATCAACGAATACACGTTCTACAGGGAGGCCAAAGATATGGACAATGATGATCAGAACTCGGGGGTGACGATGGAATGCATGACCGGCAGCGACAACGGCGCAACTGAATGATTTTATGGAAGGGTCGAGGAGATCTAGGAGCTTGACTACTCTGGACTGCACAACACGATGATGTTCCGTGTCAGATGGGCTAAGAATGTCGAAAGAGAAAACCGGATTTTCACTACCATGACTATACTCGACACCAAGAGCGCTACCATGAACGCTATCGCAAAAAACGAGCCATGGATACACTCTAAACACGTGACACAATGCTTCTTCATAACCGACCCACACAATCCCAGCCGTGTTGTCGTGAGGAGAGGCAAAAGGAACATCATTGGAATGGATGGAGTCGCCAACGAGGAAGACTATGATCAGTACGGCAACCCAATGAGGGAAGATGATGATGATGATGAAGTATACGTCAAAAGAAGAATCAAACTACATTACCTAAGAAAAATCGTACTCCATGGAAAAGGAAAAGTCACAATGAGGGGCTCAATTATTCTTCGACGAACAAGAAGGGAAAGAAGCTGACTCAAAAAACGAAAACGTCAACGCTGAGGAACCGTATGTTATCGGTCAAATGATG
>NC_041383.1:787017627-787018249 GCF_002162155.2 Triticum dicoccoides
ATATATATATGTTCCTATTTTGTATACACACTTAGCCACCATTATGCATGGGTCCAATGATGTAATATATATGTTCCTATTTTGTATACATATTTAACCGTCAAATGATGCAATATATATCGCCTTCCCTTCGTTCACTGCTCTCGGGAAATAAAAGTGGGAGAAAATAAAGGAAAAGAAAAAGGAAAACTAGTTATAGTAGTAGCAGTTTACTGAAGAAAGAGCTACAGTCAAGCTAGCAGTAGCGATTTCCTTATAAAACCGCTACAACTAGTGAAGGTAGTAGGAGCGCGTTTGTCCTAAACTGCTACAGCTAGTGAAGGTAGTAGCAGCGCGTTTGTCCTAAACCGCTACAGCTAGTGAAGGTAGTAGCAGCGCGTTTGTCCTAAACCGCTACAGCTAGTGAAGGTAGTAGCAGCGCGTTTTGTCTAAATGTGCTACTGCTACGCCCACTTAACCCACAATTCTCACTCTCCCTGCTTCATCCCGCCTCTTTTCCACCAAATCCCCACTCTCTCTTCCCCCGTCGCACCGCCGCGCCCCGGCGCTCGCCCCCGACCTCGGCGCTCGCCACCGACCCGGCCCTCGCCCCCGACCCCGGCGCTTGCCCCCGACCCCGGTG
>NC_041383.1:787018354-787053196 GCF_002162155.2 Triticum dicoccoides
TAAACCCCCCCTCCTCGCCCCTGCACCCTCTGTAAACCCCCTCCCCCTCTCTCTACTAGCTAGGGTTCTTCGGTTAATTAGGTTATCTATTTAGTTATGAATTTAGCTAGGTTTTAAAATAGGACAGAAATTTAGGGTTAAGCAATTGTAGTTAAAAGAAAAGGCAGCATTTAAGCAATTGTCCAAATCAACATCCCTTGTTAAAGCAAATTTAGGTAGGCTGAATTTATATGCAAATTTGAACTGGACATGTGATATGTGGATATGTCATGTTTTGGACATGTCATGTTTGGAATTTGAACATGTCATTTGGTAAATGATCCGAGTGGCCTATGTTACGCCGGAATGTTGATTCATTTCCCTTCCGGTGAATTTCAGACGCTCGATATGTCCATTTTTTAGCAAATGTCATGCCGAAATTTGCCGTGAATTTTGGCATGATTTGTGCTAGATAGTTGGCATATTGAGTGCTGGCACATAGATTTATTTTTTATGTCATTTATCATTTTTTCATACTTTTAGAAATAAACGAGGACACTTAATCATAGGAAACATGTCGAACAACGAAGAAACTGGGCCTTCTGACCAAGATGCAGACGAGATGGATTATGAGGGTGAACAAGAGTACCTCGACTATTTGACTGCTAAGCAAGGTATGCAGGTCGGCCTCGATGAAGGTACTGACGCCGACATCGACACCGACGGCGCCGGCACCGATGGCGGCGCCGGCACCGATGGCGGCGCCGAAATCGGCGGGGAAGGTACCGGTGGGGAAGATACCGGCGGGTGCTACGTCTTGAGCTAGTGTTGGTTTTCCCCGAAGAGGAGAGGGTGATGCAGCAAAGTGTAGCGTAAGTATTTCCCTCTGTTTTTGAGAACCAAGGTATCAATCCAGTAGGAGGCTCCTCAAAAGTCCCATGCACCTACAGAAACAAACTGAGAACTCACAACCAACGCAATAAAGGGGTTGTCAATCCCTTCACAGTCACTTACGAAAGTGAGATCTGATAGAGATAGTATGATAAAATAAATATATTTTTGGTATTTTGTAATATAGATGCAGAAAAGTAAAGATGCAAATAAAAGTAGATTGAAAGCAAATATGATAAGAGATAGACCCGGGGGCCATAGGTTTCACTAGAGGCTTCTCTCGAGAGCATAAGTATTATGGTGGGTGAACAAATTACTGTCGAGCAATTGATAGAAAAGCGAATAATTATGACGTTATCTAGGCATGATGATGTATATAGGCATCACGTCCATAACAAGTAGACCGACTCCTGCCTGCATCTACTACTATTACTCCACACATCGACCGCTATCCAGCATGCATCTAGTGTATTAAGTTCATAAGAACAGAGCAACGCATTAAGCAAGATGACATGATGTAGAGGGATAAACTCATGCAATATGATATAAACCCCATCTTGTTATCCTCGATGGCAACAATACAATACGTGTCTTGCAACCATTTCTGTCACTGGGTAAGAACACCGCAAGATTGAAACCAAAGCTAAACACTTCTCCCATGGCAAGAAAGATCAATCTAGTAGGCCAAACCAAACTGATAATTTGAAGAGACTTGTAAAGATAACTCAATCATACATAAAAGAATTCAGAGAAGATTCCAATATTATGCATAGATAAACTTGATCATAAACCCACAATTCATCGGATCTCGACAAACACACCGCAAAAAGAGATTACATCGAATAGATCTCCACAAGAGAGGGGGAGAACATTGTATTGAGATCCAAAAAGAGAGAAGAAGCCATCTAGCTAATAACTATGGACCCGTAGGTCTGTGGTAAACTACTCACAACTCATCGGAGAGGCTATGGTGTTGATGTAGAAGCCCTCCGTGGTCGATTCCCCCTCCAGCAGAGTGCCGACGGAGGCTCCAAGATGGGATCTCGCGGATACAGAAGGTTACGGCGGTGGAAATTGTGTTTCGTGGTGCTCCTGGATGTTTTCGGGGTCCGTGGACATATATAGGAGGAAGAAGTACGTCGGTGGATGCCCGAGGGGCCCACGAGACAGGGGCACGCCCCTAGGGGGGCGCCCTCCTATCTCATGGGGCCCTCGGAGCTTTCTTGACTTGCACTCCAGGCTCTCCGAATCAGATTTGTTCCAAAAATAACGCCCCCGAAGGTTTCATTCCATTTGGACTCCGTTTGATATTCCTTTTCTTCGAAATACTGATATAGGCAAAAAAAACAGCAATATGGGCTGGGCCTCCGGTTAGTAGGTTAGTCCCAAAAATGATATAAATGTGTAAAATAAAGCCCATAAACATCCAAAAGGGGTAATATAATAGCATGGAACAAAAAAATTATAGATACGTTAGAGACGTATCAAGCATCCCCAAGCTTAATTCCTGCTCATCCTCGAGTAGGTAAATGATAAAAAGAGAATTTTTGATGTGGAATGCTATCTAGCATAATTCATAATTTAATTTTCTTTAATGTGGCATGAATGTTCAGATCCAAATGAATACAAAATGAAAGTTCATATTGATAAAAGAAATAGTAACACTTCAAGCATACTAATCAAAGTAACCATGTCTTCTCAAAATAACATGGCAAAAGAAAGTTCATCCCTACAACGTCATATAGTTAGGTTATGCTTCATTTTTGTCACACAAAGATGTTCCCAACTTCTATACCCCCGATGACAAGCCAAGAAATTGTTTCATACTTAAATA
This sequence comes from Triticum dicoccoides, assembly GCF_002162155.2. Classification (NCBI taxonomy): domain Eukaryota; kingdom Viridiplantae; phylum Streptophyta; class Magnoliopsida; order Poales; family Poaceae; genus Triticum; species Triticum dicoccoides. Next base: position 787,021,059 of record NC_041383.1, read on the forward strand.
ATCTCAAACTTTTTCAACCTTCACGCAATACATGAGCGTGAGCCATGGATATAGCACTATGGGTGGAATAGAATATGATGATGGGGATTGTGTGGAGAAGACAAAAAAGGAGAAAGTCTCACATTGAAGAGGGTAATAAACGGGCTATGGAGATGCCCATCAATTGATGTCAACATGAGGAGTAGGGATTGCCATGCAACGGATGCACTAGAGCTATAAATAAATGCTCAACAAAAGAAAACTAGTGGGTGTGCATCCAACTTGCTTGCTCACGAAGACCTAGGGCATTTGAGGAAACCCATCGTAGGAATATAGAAGCCAAGTTCTATAATGAAAAATTCCCACTAGTATGAAAAAGACAACATATGAGACTCATTATATGAAAAACATGGTGCTACTTTGAAGCACAATATATGAGACTCACTACATGAAGAACAAGGTGCTACTTTGAAGCACAAGTGTGGAACAGAGATAGTAGCATTGCCCTTTTTATTTATTTCTTTATTTTTTTTATTTTTTTCTTTCTTTTTTTTCTTTTTTTGGGGCCTTTTTTCTTTTGGCCTTTCTTCTTTTTTTTTCTTTGGGCAATGCTCTAAAAATGATGATCATCACACTTCTATTGATTACAACATATGAATTACAACTCGAAACGAGAACAAGATATGACTCTATATGAATGCCTCCGGCGGTGTACCGGGATGGTGCAATGAATCAAGAGTGACATGTATGAAAAATAATGCATGGTGGCTTTGCCACAAATACGATGTCAACTACATGATCATGCAATGGCAATATGACAAAAGTAATGTATGTCATGATGATGATAAACGGAACAGTGGAAAGTTGCATGGCAATATATCTCGGAATGGCTATGGAAATGCCATAATAGGTAGGTATGGTGGCTATTTTGAGGAAGATATAGGGAGGTTTATGTGTGATAGAGCGTATCGTATCACGGGGTTTGGATGCACCGGCGAAGTTTGCACCAACTCTCAAGGTGAGAAAGGGCAATGCACGGTACCGAAGAGGCTAGCAATGGTGGAAAGGTAAAAGTGCGTATAATCCATGGACTCAACATTAGTCAAAAGAACTCATATACTTATTGCAAAAATTTAGAAGTCATCAAAAATCAAGTACTACATGCATGCTCCTAGGGGGATAGATTGGTAGGGAAAGACCATCGCTCGTCCCCGACTGCCACTCATAAGGATGCACAAGCCAGGTACACTTCATGTTTCAAATTTGTTACACAACTTTAACCATACGTGCATGCTATGGGACTTACTAACTTCAACACAAGCATTCTTTAAATTCATAATCACCCAACTAGCATGACTTTAATATCACTACCTCCATATCTCAAAACAATTATCAAGTATCAAGTTGATCATAGCGTCCAATTCACTTCCTATGATAGTTTTTATTATACCCAACTTGGATGCTCATCATTCTAGGACCAACTTTATTATAATAGCAAATACCATGCTGTTCTAAAAGACTCTCAAAATGATATAAGTGAAGCATGAGATACTAGCAATTTCTTCAAAATTAAGATACCACCGCGCTCTAAATGATATAAGTGAAGCACTAGAGCAAAAACTATCAAGCTCAAAAGATATAAGTGAAGCAGATAGAGTATTCTAGCAAATTCTAATCAAATAGGCTTCTCCCAAAAGGTGTGTACAACAAGGATGATTGTGTTAAACTAACAAGCAAAGACTAGTATAATACACGACGCTCCAAGCAAAACACATATCATGTGGCGAATAAAAATATAGCTCCAAGTAAAGTTACCAATGAACGAAGACGAAAGAGGGGATGCCTTCCCGGGGCATCCCCAAGCTTAGGCTTTTGGCTACTCTTGAATATATTGGCGTGCCATGGGCATCCCCAATCTTAGGCTCTTGCCACCCTTTATTCCATAGTCCATAAAAGCTTTACCCAAAACTTGAAAACTTCACAACACAAAACTCAACAGGAAATCTTATAAGCTCCGTTAGTGAAAGAAAACAAAACCACCACATAAGGTACTGCCATTAACTCATTCTTTATTTATTTTGGTGTTAAACCTACTGTATTCCAACTTCCTTATGGTTTATAAACTAATTTATTAGCCAAGACATTGGTAGGAACCTTTTTTCTAAGGTTTTCATTAAAAGCAACATAGTCCGAAGATTGAAAACGCCTAAATTCCTCTTGATCATAGAGGATCGCCTCTATGGGAGGACGACCGGTGTCCACCCTGTAGTGCGCAAAGATTTCTTTGGCCTCTCTTATGATAAATCTAAACTTGCGAGCCAAAAAGATAGTAACAGCACGCTTAACAGAAGAATGCTCAATATTAGAGAATTCTAGGAAAATTCTTTGTATGCAAGGATGCATATGCATAAATTGTCTTTCAAGTTCAACTACAAGCATAGCGATAGCATCCGCAATACTACTAGTTCTTTGAATAATAGAACATCCCAAGGAAGGTAAAGCACCGACACAAGTAAAGAAATCTTGAATAACGCCTTTGCCAATGATGTTACCACTGCCGATTCGAAACTTTTTAGTATGCAAGACAGGGGGTTCATCGGCCGGAGCCTCGGGATTTTCCATGTTATCATTATTGTCCATATCAATGATAATCTCCCTAGTTTCAGACATAGCGGCAAACAAAAAGCAAGGCGGAAGAAAGCGAGTGAAAAAGAGGGGAGGAGATTGGGAAGGAGAGGGCGAATAAAACGGCAAGGGTGAAGTGGGGGGAGAGGAAAACGAGAGGCAAATAATGTAAATGCGAGGGAGATGGGTTTGTGATGGGTACTTGGTATGTCTTGACTTGAGCGAAGACCTCCCTGGCAACGGCGCCAGAAATCCTTCTTGCTACGTCTTGAGCTAGCGTTGGTTTTCCCCGAAGAGGAGAAGGTGATGCAGCAAAGTGTAGCGTAAGTATTTCCCTCAGTTTTTGAGAACCAAGGTATCAATCCAGTAGGAGGCTCCTCAAAAGTCCCATGCACCTACACAAACAAACTGAGAACTCGCAACCAACGCAATAAAGGGGTTGTCAATCCCTTCATGAACACTTACGAAAGTGAGATCTGATAGAGATAGTATGATAAGATAAATATATTTTTGGTATTTTGTAATATAGATGCAGAAAAGTAAAGATGCAAAGAAAAGTAGATTGAAAGCAAATATGATAAGAGATAGACCCGGGGGCCATAGGTTTCACTAAAGGCTTCTCTCGAGAGCATAAGTATTATGGTGGGTGAATAAATTACTGTCGAGCAATTGATAGAAAAGCGAATAATTATGACGTTATCTAGGCATGATGATGTATATAGGCATCACGTCCATAACAAGTAGACCGACTCCTGCATGCATCTACTACTATTACTCCACACATCGACCACTATCCAGCATGCATCTAGTGTATTAAGTTCATAATAACAGAGCAACGCATTAAGCAAGATGACATGATGTGGAGGGATAAACTCATGCGATATGATATAAACCCCATCTTGTTATCCTCGATGGCAACAATACAATACGTGTCTTGCAACCCTTTCTGTCACTGGGTAAGAACACCGCAAGATTGAACCCAAAGCTAAACACTTCTCCCATGGCAAGAAAGATCAATCTAGTAGGCCAAACCAAACTGATAATTCGAAGAGAATTGTAAAGATAACTCAATCATACATAAAAGAATTCAGAGGGGATTCCAATATTATTCATAGATAAACTTGATCATAAACCCACAATTCATCGGATGTCGACAAACACACCGCAAAAAGAGATTACATCGAATAGATCTCCACAAGAGAGGGGGAGAACATTGTATTGAGATCCAAAAAGAGAGAAGAAGCCATCTAGCTAATAACTATGGACCCATAGGTCTATGGTAAACTACTCACAACTCATCGGAGAGGCTATGGTGTTGATGTAGAAGCCCTCCATGGTCGATTCCCCCTCCGGCAGAGTGCCGGCGAAGGCTCCAAGATGGGATCTCGCGGATATAGAAGGTTACGGCGGTGGAAATTGTGTTTCGTGGTTCTCCTGGATGTTTTCGGGGTCCATGGACATATATAGGAGGAAGAAGTACGTTGGTGGACGCCCGAGGGGCCCACGAGACAGGGGGCGCGCCCCTAGGGGGCACCCTCCTATCTTGTGGTGCCCTCGGAGCTTTCTTGACTTTCACTCTAGGCTCTCCAAATCAGATTTGTTCCAAAAATAACGCTCCCGAAGGTTTCATTCTGTTTGGACTCCGTTTGATATTCCTTTTCTTCGAAATACTGAAATAGGCAAAAAAACAGCAATATGGGTTGGGCCTCCGGTTAGGAGGTTAGTCCCAAAAATGATATAAATGTGTAAAATAAAGCCCATAAACATCCAAAAGGGGTAATATAATATCATGGAACAATAAAAAATATAGATACATTGGAGACGTATCAGCGGGGAAGGTACCGGCGCCGATGCCGCTTCTGAAAAGAGGAAGCATAAGAAGCAGAGGATACGAAAACCTAACAAACTAGGGATTGGACGACTTGTGATCACAAAGATGGCACCTGCCAAGTTTGAGCCATTAGAGTCGGAAGAACCTCGCAAGTGCTATGGGAACCAAGTAGGATGCATCCTACGGGAATGTGCGAGCATCAACGATGATGACTTAAGGAGTAAAGAACATTTGACGCAGTTGCTCCGAACGAAGTTGCACAAGAGTTTCAAGTTCCCCGACCGGGATGATAACATAGAACAACCGTGGGATGATCCAAAGATGAAAAAGATTAACAATCACGCCATGGGCATGTTCAGCAATGATTTGGCCTCCTGGAAAGGGAGGGTGAAACGAGCTATTGAGGCTGAGGAACCCCTGTCCAAGATTCTGGAGGAAAATCCAACACTTACGGAAGAGGAGTTCGAAAAGTTCAAGGACACTTGTGCTACCGAGGCAGCCAAGGCTAAGGCTGCGAAATTCAAGAGCCTTCAGCAAAGTAACACGGGGAAGCATCGCCTCGGAAGCTGTGGCTACCTCGGTAAAAGGCCCATATGGGATAAGGAGGACGCGGAACATGAAGCCGTGGGTCTCCTAGACCCCTTCGTGAAGTTCACCAACCCCTTGGAGTGTGACTTCATCAGGGCCCGCTACAAGTGGGACAAGGAGAAAAAGGTTTTTTACACGGACCAGATCATGAGGAAATTGATTAGACTACTGGAGAAGCATCACCAGCTTGCAGCCGAAAGCCCTACTTCTCCGATTAGGCCCAAATGCGACACCCCTCTCAACCGGGCCTTGAACAAACTTAAGGGACTCCCTTTGGGCCAGCGGCCGCAATATGGTCGTGTGCACGGTGCTGGAGACGGCGCCACATGGAAGGTGTTTTACAACGAGGGTCCGAAGGCCAAGAAGCAAAAAAAGAAGTTTAGTCAGGCGGACATCGACACGAAGGTGAAGCTTGCGGTCGAGAAAAAAGCAGCTGAGGACGCGAAAAAAACAGCCGAGGAGAAAATGAGTTGCTACAGCAGGCAGTCAATGCAGTTGTAACAACCTGCAGAAATGATTTCGCTACTAACTTGGTTCCAGCTATCATCAACTGGACGAAGGAAAATCCAGACAAGACGGTACATGATTTCCCGATGCCCAGTTTCGTCGGGAGCAACTCCATGAACAACAACACAGCACCATCACTTGCTCATGCAACCGGGCCTCCTCTCGCGGTCGCTCCCGCACTACTAGGAAAAGGCATGCTAGTGGCACACCAGTTTTGCCTTCTAATGGCGCACTACTGGTGCGCCACTAGCATCACGCCATTAGTATCTGGTGTTCTAATGGCGCACCATGTAGTGCGCCATTAGTATTGCCCACAGTGCGCCACTAGTATCTGCTATACTAATGGCGCACCACATGGTAGTGCGCCATTAGTAACAATTTTTTTATTTTTTTTTCATTTTTTCTTAATCTTAGGTCACTATTTCACATATGTGATATCCAACACATATATATACAACAAGCATCCATATAACAATCATATCCAACACACAAGTTTCATCATATATACATACATAGCCAACACATAGTTCCATCGTTACATATTACAAAAGTTTCACATTGTTCATCCAACACTGTTATCCATCAATTCACAAAAGTTTCACATTGATACAAAATAAAAACACAAATGGAAAAGAAGCACTCCATCCATGCAAGCTTCCGTGAATTAAATCAAATCTGCAAAATGATAAACAAGAAGTTAGAAGAAGAAGAAGAGAAGAAGAAGAAGAAGAAGACTAGAAGAATACTAGAAGAAGAATAAGAAGAATAAGAAGACTACGAAGAATAAGAAGAAGGCTATAAGCTTATTATGTAAACTTGATCATTTTGTGCTAACATAAGTTATTTTGGAGCTAACCTATAGGAAACTAAGCATATAAGCTCTCTAAGTTAGCATATTAGAGCCAACTTAGGTAAAATGAAGCTAACCTATGTCATTTTGGAAAAGAAGAAGAAGAAGAAGACTATAAGCTTATTATGTAAACTTGATCATTTTGTGCTAACATAAGTTATTTTGGAGCTAACCTATAGGAAACTAAGCATATAAGCTCTCTGAGTTAGCATATTAGAGCCAACTTAGGTAAAATGAAGCTAACCTATGTCATTTTGGAAAAGAAGAAGAATAAGAAGAAGACTATAAGCTTATTGTGTAAACTTGATCATTTTGTGCTAACATAAGTTATTTTGGAGCTAACCTATAGGAAACTAAGCATATAAGCTCTCTAAGTTAGCATATTAGAGCCAACTTAGGTAAAATGAAGCTAACCTATGTCATTTTGGAAAAAAAAGAAGAATAAGAAGAAGACTATAAGCTTATTATGTAAACTTGATCATTTTGTGCTAACATAAGTTATTTTGGAGCTAACCTATAGGAAACTAAGCATATAAGCTCTAAGTTAGCATATTAGTGCCAACTTAGGTAAATTGAAGCTAACCTATAGGAAACTAAGCATATTAAAGATAACATAGATAACTAAGTATATATATATCATTTTGGAGATGTGACATACCTGACATAGTTCAGTTCTCATTGTTCTTCTCCTTCTCCTTCCTTAGCCTGATGCGCCAAGAGCGGCGAGGCGGTGGAGGCAGCGGGATGTAGTCTTCTACCACAATTGGCATGGTCATGTCGCCTAGCTGTGGGATCGCCGGCGCCACCAACAGTGCATGGTCATTGTCAGGCACCACCACCATCGCGAGGCCACCTTCAGGCAGGACGGGCACGACCATCGCTAGGTCATCCTCATCCACCACCATCTCTTGTCCATGGTCAGCCACCACCATCTCTTGCCTATGGTCAGCCTCCACCATCTCTTGCCCTTGGTCAGCCACCACCAGCGCTAGGTCATCCTCAGCCTGATACCCATCATCATCCTGCAGCTCCTCATCCCCACTATGCTCCTCTTCTCCCCCACTCCTGTCCGGATCATCCTTGTTGTTGTCAGAATCGCTGCTGCCAGAATCGCTGCTGCTTTTGCTAAAGCCAGAATCGCTGCTGCTTTTGCTACAGCCATAATCGCTGCTGCTTTGGCTGTAGCCAGTGTCGCTGCTACTGCTCCCATTGCCTGTCCAAATGCAACAATGACCATTAACCATCAATGTGAGACAAAGCCAAATGTAGAGGAATAAGAAGAGTCAGAACATACTGGCATCATCATCGTCAGCGTAGCGCATGCGACACATAGTCGCGTTGAACACCTTCACGGTGAGCATGGTGGCATCGTCGTCGTACCTGAAGAGAAGGAAGTACCCCAGCCACAGGTCGTAGGCATGGCAGAACTTCTCCCACCCACGATACAAGGACATGTGGCCCTCCTTGATCACCAACTCCACATCCCACAGCCTGCGAAACCCGCTGCCGGCCTGTCGCAGCTTCACATTATTTGGCGGATCTTCACCCAGCATGTTCATAAAACTGTCAAGCAGTCTCTGCAGTTTGGGACAACAAGTGATGTAGCAAACAACAGATATCATAATGAGATGGGTGAAGGGGAGATCTCTCGTTTTATATACCTGCGTCGTGGATGATACTGAAGTCCCAAGTATGATACTGAAGAACTCGGAAGCATCCAACTCGTACTGCGGTGTGGCAGAGCGGCGGTGGCTGCTTCCTCCCATCTCTGATAAGCAGCAGAATAGACCAATTAGTACCCTTACAACAGATCATAAAACACCACGAGGACGCTAGCAGCCTAGCACTAGTAGCCGCAACTACACTACAGAACTACTAGCAGCCTAGCACTAGCAGAAGCCAACAAGCAACCGAAGTAACTAACAACAACACACGAGCAGCAGACTAGCAGTAGCACATCTAGCACAAGTAGCAGACTAGCAGTAGCACCAGTGCCCCACCAACAAGTAGCAGTAGCAACATACAACAGCATCCAACAGCCAAAAAATCATGGATTGCTGTTAACTAAAAATCATGGATTGCTTATAACTAAAAATCATGGGGTGCTGTTAACTAAAAATCATGGATTGCTGTTACCTAAAAAAAATCATAGCTGACAGCTGCTGTTGTGCTCCTTATAACCTTATGATACTTCAACAAGCCATCTGGGTCAACTTCCTCTCCCAGGTCAGTACTAAAATTATCTCACTACTAAACCACTACTAATAATTTCCTCAATCAGAACCAAACCACTACTAATAATTTCCTCTCCCAATATTATATTGTGAACTGAATCATAAATAGCTTCAGATGTATGATCAAGGAAGGAGATTTGTTGGTTAAACAAGTTCGAAAAGAAAAATGTATCTGGATTCCAGAGAATGAACATCTCATCTCCTCTCTGCATCTGGAATCAAAAGACAAACATCTCATCTCCTCTCTGCTTGTAGCTCATTCCTTCAAGTCTCTATCCAATGCTATTTCTTAAATCTTTGAATTGCTTGAGACTAGCAGAGAGGTAGCTGCCCTAGGCCTCAATTATGACCACTAAACAAAGCTAGAGCAGAGATTAAATTAGCACTCTACTAACGCTACAGAAAACATAGGAGCACTGCTATGGCAATTGCTGACTTGCTATGACCATTGCTGACCAAAATTAGCAATTTTTTGAACCTAATTTGACCTAAATTAGAGAGGAATTTGACCTAAACCTAGCAATAGAGAGAAGAAGAGGGCATGGCCGGGAGGGAGTAGAGGAGGAAGAGAGCAGAAGAGAGGCAGAGGGAGGAGGGTTACCTGACCACGATGAGGTGGTGGTCGGAGTGGAGACGATGGAGGGCGGAGACGACGAGCTTGGGGAAGGCGGGTGAGGGAGTTCCGGACTAGGGGTGTCCGGATAGCCGAACTATCATCATCGGCCGGACTCGAAGACTATGAAGATACAAGATTGAAAACTTCGTCCCGTGTCCGGATGGGACTTTCCTTGGCGTGGAAGGCAAGCTTGACGATACGGATATGTAGATTTCCTACCATTGTAACCGACTCTGTGTAACCCTAGCCCTCTCCGGTGTCTATATAAACCGGATGGCTTTAGTCCATAGGACGAACAACAATCATACCATAGGCTAGCTTCTAGGGTTTAGCCTCCTTGATCTCGTGGTAGATCCACTCTTGTAACACACATCATCAATATTAATCAAGCAGGACGTAGGGTTTTACCTCCATCAAGAGGGCCCGAACCTGGGTAAAACATCGTGTCCCTTGTCTCCTGTTACCATCCGCCTAGACGCACAGTTCGGGACCCCCTACCCGAGATCCGCCGGTTTTGACACCGACATTGGTGCTTTCATTGAGAGTTCCTCTGTGTTGTCACCGATAGGCTCGATGGCTTCTTCGATCATCATAAACGACACAGTCTAGGGTGAGACCTTTCTCCCCGGATAGATCTTTATATTCGGCGGCTTTGCACTGCGGGCCAATTCGCTTGGCCATCTGGAGCAGATCGAAAGCTATGCCCCTGGACGTCAGGTCAGATTTGGAAGTTTGAACTTCACGGCTGACATCCGCGGGGACTTGATCCTCGATGGATTTGAGCCACAGCCGAGCGTGCCGCACTGTCACGGCAAGCATGATTTAGCTCTGCAGCCGGACAGTACCCTGGAGGCCGCACTCGAACCCGCTCCGATCTTCAATTCGGAGCCGGCTGCGCAGATCGAGGACGGATGGCTAGACACCGCCTCAGGGGCTGCAACCTCTACGACGATAGAGCCGAACACTGACCTTGTCCCTCATAAAGCTCGTGACTCTGAGGTGCCGGACTCCTCGCCGGACTCCGAACCTCCCGCGCCCCCTCCGATCGAATCCGATTGGGCGCCGATCATGGAGTTCACCGCAGCTGACATCTTTCAACACTCACCTTTCAGCGACATCTTGAGTTCGCTAAAGTATCTCTCGTTATTAGGAGAGCCCTGGCGGGACTGCGGTCAGGACGGTTCAGATGTGGACGACGAAGAAATTCAAAGCCCACCCACTACCCACTTGGTAGCCGCTGTCGACGATCTAACCGACATGCTAGACTACGACTCCGAAGACATCGACGGTATGGACGACTATGCCGGAGACGACCAAGAACCAACGCCTACTGGGCACTGGAAAGCCACCTCATCATATGACATATACATGGTGGATATCCCAAAGGATGGGAATGGCGAAGGAACAGCGGAGGATGACCCCTCCAAGAAGCAGCCCAAGCGCCAGCATCAGCGGCGCCGCTCTAAATCCCGCCACAACAATAATGAAGATTCCGGCACCGGAGATAATAATACACCGGACAGTGCCGAAGACAACCCACTCCAGCAAGATCCAGCACAGGAGGACGGAGACGCCAGCCCTCATGAGAGAGCGGCAGAAGAAGAGGTAGAGGATTATATGCCTCCCTCCGGAGACGAGGCAAGCCTCGACGACGATGAATTCATCATGCCTGAGGATCCCGTCGAACAAGAGCGTTTTAAACGCAGGCTTATGGCCACGGCAAACAGCCTCAAGAAAAAGCAGCAACAGCTTAGAGCTGATCAAGATCTGCTAGCCGACAGATGGACTGAAGTCCTCGCGGCCGAAGAGCATGAGCTCGAACGCCCCTCCAAAAGCTACCCTAAACACAAGCTGCTCCCCCGATTAGAGGAGGAGGTGTATGAACCCGCATCACCAGGAGACAATACGGCTGACCGACCACCCCGTGGTCGCGACAGAGAGGCCTCTAGGCCCTTCACTAGACCCGTACCCCGGCATCGCTCGAAAAGCACAAGGCCACAGGGGAACGCTCCGGACTTGCGAGATATATTGGAGGATAAGGCAAGACAATCAAGATCGATCTATGGATCGCGTGGGCGCCCCACGATACGTGACGACAACCCTCGCGCCCGACATAGTAAGTCCGGCTGGGCCGAACAAAATAGACAAAGCTCTTTTGAGCTCCGTCGTGATATCGCCCAGTACAGAGGCGCCGCACACCCACTATGCTTCATAGATGAAGTAATGGATCATCAAATCCCCGAAGGGTTTAAACCCTTCAATATTGAATCTTATGATGGCACAACAGACCCCACGGTTTGGATCAAAGACTATCTCCTTCACATCCACATGGCCCGTGGTGATGATCTTCACGTCATCAAAAATCTCCCCCTCAAGCTTAAAGGACCAGCCCAGCATTGGCTTAACGGCTTGCGAGCAGAGTCAATTGGGAGTTGGGAAGACCTGGAAGCCGCATTCCTCGATAACTTCCAAGGCACGTTTGTGCGACCACCAGACGCTGCTGACCTAAGCCACATAATTCAGCAGCCAGACGAATCGGCCAGACAATTCTGGACACGGTTCTTAACCAAGAAAAACCAAATCGTCGACTATTCAGATGCGGAGGCCCTCGTGGCCTTCAAGCACAATATCCGCGACAAGTGGCTTGCCCGGCACCTGGGACAGGAAAAGCCGCAATCCATGGCAGCCCTCACATCACTCATGACCCGCTTCTGCGCGGGTGAGGACAGCTGGCTAGCATGCAGCAACAACCTCAGCAAAAATTCTGGCAGTCCGAACATCAAGGACCGTAGTGGCAGGTCGCATCATAACAAAAGCAAACACCGCATTAACGGCGACAATAGTGAGGATACGACAGTCAATGCCGGATTCAGAGGCTCTAAACCCGGTAAGCGGAAAAAGCCATTAAAAAAACCACTCCGGGTCCGTCCAATTTGGACCGAATACTCGACCGCTTGTGCCAGATACACGGCCACCCCCGAAAAGCCAGATAACCACACCAATAGGGACTGTTGGGTATTCAAGCAGGCAGGCAAGTTAATTGCCGAAAACAATGACAAGGGGCTGCATAGCGATGACGAGGAAGAGACCCGACCGCCGAACAATAGAGGACAGAAGGGTTTCCCCCCACAGGTGCGGACGGTGAACATGATATACGCAATGCACATACCCAAAAGGGAGCGGAAGCGTGCGCTAAGGGATGTATACGCGATGGAGCCAGTTGCCCCGAAGTTCAATCCATGGTCCTCCTGCCCGATCACTTTTGACCGAAGGGACCACCCCACCAGCATCCGCCACGGCGGATTCGCCGCATTGGTTTTAGACCCAATCGTCGACGGGTTTCACCTCACCAGAGTCCTGATGGACGGCGGCAGCATCCTGAACCTGCTTTATCAGGATACAGTGCGCAAAATGGGCATAGACCCCTCAAGGATTAAACCAACCAAGACAACCTTTAAAGGCGTCATACCAGGTGTAGAAGCCAATTGTACAGGCTCAGTTACACTGGAAGTGGTCTTCGGATCCCCGGATAACTTACGAAGCGAGGAGTTAATCTTCGACATAGTTCCGTTCCGCAGCAGCTATCATGCCCTGCTCGGACGTACCGCGTTTGCAAAGTTCAACGCGGTGCCGCACTACGCATACCTCAAGCTCAAGATGCCAGGCCCTCGAGGAGTCATCACGGTCAGCGGAAACACTGAACGTTCTTTCCGCACGGAGGAACATAAGGCGGCTCTCGCGGCAGAAGTACAATGTAGCCTCTTAAGGCAATTCTCGAGTCCGGCCGTTAAGCGGCCGGACACAGCTAAACGCGCCCGGAGTAACATACAACAAGACCACCTGGCACGTTCCGAGCACGCGTAGCAGTGCGGCCCCAACCCCAGCCCCTGTAAAACGTCAAGACAGGTCCTCCGCGTACACCATTACGCTCTGAAGATACCATGGGCATGGGGAGAGGGGCACGACCACGATAGGCCCAGACTGCGGCTCAACCACACCAGGGGCTCTCAAGTGTGTCGTTCTTTTTTCTTTTCTTTTTCCTTTTTTACCCACAGGACTCCGTTCGTCAGAGGCCCTGTCCGGCAGCAGGCCTGCCGAACTCACGATGCAACAGCCAGGGAAGGATAAAGACTACAACGAATATCCAGGTGGTCTCCATTATGAGCATTAAATCTGTTTTATGCACCATTCGGTAGCCTACCCCTGGAGGGGGACATGTTTAACAGTCCGATCCCTTGCTTATCGCACCATTTGTATTGGTCTGCACTTACAGCAGTCTTTCTTGAATAAACAATGCAGCACCTTTTTGCTTATAATTGCATTTCTTTTTTATACATATGTTCATTTAAGGCATGTTGCATCCGTACACTCTGGTACGGCTAAAATACACCAGGGGCTTATGTTTCCCGCATCATGGTGTGATAAGTTCGAACACTTTCACAAGTGCGGCACCCCGAACTTATAACACTATATGCATCGGCTCTGAATCATGTCTTGGGTCAATAGTTGGGTTTGCCCGGCTCCCATGTTTTGGCACCTTACGTTCCGTTGTATCGGCTAAGTTAGCACTAGGAGAACCACTGCGATTGCGCCCCAGTTGAGCCGGGTTAATGCCTCAGTGGAGAAAGCTAAAACTGACCGTCATGATGAGGCAAGAGCCGGTCGCTGTTCGAGAGGTTTTTTGCGAGTCCCTAAAGACTTGTGCCGCTTAGAGCGAGGAGCCGGATCTTGTCCGACCCAGGCATGGATAGCGCCCCAAATTCGGCCTTCCGAAGACTAGGGGCTTCGCCAAAATTTAAAATTATAGAATTCTATTGCTAAGTGAGAGTGTTCAAGCATTATAAGTCCGGTTGCCTTGTTCGCTGTGTTGAGCGCCTCCCTAGATGGACCCAAAAATGGGAACAAGAGTGCTCAAGTTTATCCCGAACACCCCAGCACTCGTGGCATGGGGGCTGAAGCCGACGACTTGCCATCTCTCAGATTTGATAAACAGCCGCACAGAAGGTAATATTTTAAATTAACAAGCGTTGCTTAGCGCATGAACTAAGTTTTCAGCGCACAGGATAACAAAATGCAAGTCTACTCAAAAATTACATCTTTCGAGCACTCACCCGCAATAGTGCGGGTGTCACACCCTAGCTAGTTCATGCATTAGAGTGTTGCATCATGTCTATTTTTCTCAACAGAAACTTGAAATGGGGATGACAGAACCCCCAGCCCCCTCTGAAACCAACTAGGGTTTACTAAAAATATTTTTCAAGGAACCTGAAATGCCCTTCTAAAATGTCCATCATTCTTGTCTTGGTTCAGAACCTCTGCCAAAAGTGGTGCTCAATTTTCTAGGTCATCCTAAGGGTTTTGAATTAAATCATAAGTATTTGAGTTTGGGCATTTAAATTATATAAATTATTTTAAATGCTCAAATAATCCCAAACTAAAATGTTCCATGCTGGATATATTCCAGTTAGTGGCCATAAGCAGTTTGGTGATTTTTAGAGTTGCCTAGGTATTTTTAGAAAGTCCACAAACTTACAGAATAATAGAAAAGGAAAAATCAAAGAGGAGCAGAGGCTTACCTGGCGCCCACCTGGCAAGCTCACCTGCCAACCCAGCCCAGCAGCCGCTCCAGCGAGTTGCTTGCCTTCGCCAGGCAGGCAGGCAGGTGCTCGACGGCGGCACCAGCGCGCGCCACGCAGCTGCCCGTCGCCCTGCTTCCTCCTCTCGCCACCCTGCTGGCCTGGATGAGCTCCACGTCGTGCCCCGAACCCCCTGGACACACCCATTCGCCCCCAGCTCCTCTCCCTCGCTCTCCCGAACCATGACAGACGCCACCGCAGCCGCACCGTCGCCGTAGTCGCGCTCTCCGTCGTCCTTGCACCGTGCCATCGTGTCCAAGAGCTCCACCGCCCTCCTCTCCTTCGAGCTAGCCGAGCCCCGAGCGCTCGCGTGCCCCAAAGCCACTGCACCGACCTCGCCGACTCCAGCATCGCCGGAGATCCCCTTCGCCATCACCGCCGCACCAGGTCGTCCCCGACCGCGCCGTCTGGTTCCTCGAGATCACCGTGAGCCCAGCTACCTCTCCCCCCTTTCCTCTCTCGCTCTCGTGCACCACAGCGAGCGCACGAAGCTTCACCGCACGCACCGCCGCCGAGCTCGTCGCCGACGTGACTCCGGCCACCCACTGGCCACACCACCGTGTCCAACGCACTCACCGCACCCGCAG
Source organism: Triticum dicoccoides (assembly GCF_002162155.2). NCBI lineage: Eukaryota > Viridiplantae > Streptophyta > Magnoliopsida > Poales > Poaceae > Triticum > Triticum dicoccoides. The sequence goes on from NC_041383.1 coordinate 787,036,512, forward strand.
GAACCTATAGCACCACTCCACGAGCCTCGTCGTGTTCCGTAGCCTCGAGTTCGACCTCACCCGAACTCCGGCGACCGCCAAAGTCGTCGTCGACGCTGTTTCCGGCCACCCCGAGCTCAACCAACGCCACCAAGAGTTGCGGCTTGCTCCCAGCTACACGTAGATGCCCTCCGCCGCTCATTTGGTCGCTGGAATGCACAAAACCACTCTCGCCGCCGCGTTCGGCCTCGCCGGCAGCTAAACGCCAGTGAGTTGATCCCGCTGACCCCTCGTTTGACCATGGGTGGGCCCAGTTTGACCCCCTGGGTCAATGACAGGTGGGGCCCAGCCCTGTTAACTAATCAGGATTAGTTTAAATTAATATTTAGCTAAACTAATTACACTGACACACGGGACCCACTAGTCAGGGTTGACCTGGACTGATCCGTTGACCGCTGACGTCATCCTGACGTAATGCTAACGCAGTAATTTATTTACTGGAATTATTATTACACAGGAAATTCCAGTAAATACCACAAACTTCAAAAAATCATAGAAATTAATCTGTAACTCCAAATGCAAAGTTTTATATATGAAAAATGATCAGAAAAATCCAATCTACCCATCTGTACTGGTTTCATGCATGTTTAAGCAAGCTAACCTGATGTTTAGTGAAGAACAAGATACAGCACTTAAAAGGGCCATTTATGAGTTTGAAACTTGAATCTTCGGTTCAAACTGGTTCAAACCCATCTGGTCTTAGTTGCATTAGCCCAATACACTCATTTTGCCATGTCTAATGCATGCATCATATTGTTGCATATTGTTTGGTGATGTTTGTGTATCGGTGCTCTTTGCGGCAGGTTTTGCCTCCGAGGAGTACCATGATTACCCTAACAAAGAACAATATCAGTGCATCGACCCTTCAGGCAAGCAACCAACCATTTGATCATATCGATACAATCCCATGTTCTCGCTTCTGCTCTCTTTTACTGCATTAAGACAACGCGTTTCAAACTGCTGTGTGCTACGGTAGTTGAACCCATTTCCTCTGCATGACCTGTCATTTCCACAGTAACTAGATGAAACCCACTAGCATGTGTAGGAGTTGATTGAGCCATATGTATATGTTGTTCCTACCTTGCTATGCCTGCTATGCTTAGAGTCATGTCAGGTCTGGTTCATCTGGGTGATGGGCTAGAGTGAAATGATCATGCCGGTAATGAGAGTGATGTGGTGAACACGATTTGGTAAAGGTATCGATGAAAGGCCATGTAGGAGTACATGGTGGGTTGTTTCATTGAAGCCGACCTTAAGCACTGAGATCTGTATGTGTGATTTAAGATTCAGCTACTACCATGCATTGGGCCCGGAAATATGACCCCGCTCGACTTCTTATTCACCCTAGTCCTCTGTCAGGAGTTGCAAGTAGTTTCTGGTGTTTGTAGCTTACTGGAGGCGGTGGGCAGCGCTGACCCGCGGGGTGGGCTGTGATGCGGTAGGTACGTGGCCGGGAATACCGGGCACCCGTTAGGTGTCTCGGAACCCTGTACACATCGTTCGGGGCCATATGTGGAACCCCGGCCGGACTCCCTGCGGATGGAACCTGAATAGGCGATAAACCTGGACTAGAGACTTAGGTGTTTAGGTAGGTCGTGGTCTACACCCACGTCGGCTTTCGCTTGAAGTCTGCCGAGCACATGTCGTGTGGAGACGCTAAGTGGTGGAAACATGTATGAAGAAGTACACCCCTGCAGGGTTAACATGATCTATTCGAATAGCAGCGTCCGCGGTAAAGGACTACTTGGTTGCCTATACAGTTCATAGATAAGTAAATGGATACTACTAAAAATCTCAAGATAAGCGTGAGTGCCGAGGATGGCTCTTCCGTAGGATGACGGAGGTGGATCCTCGGTGGTGTATTGAAGTGGTGTGTAGTGGACTCGTGTGCGCAAAACCATTTCAAGTTGGTGTCTCGTAGGATAGCTTAGCCAAGAGTCAAAGCTAGCTTGCTGCAATAACCCCACCAACCCTTCTTGATAATGTGCATGTATGTAGGATAGCTTTAGTTATATGTAGGGGAATTGATTGTGGGATGGAACGTAAGGCTCTTTTTACTCCTTTACCTCATGGCATTCTGATCTGAGTCAGTCTATTCTTCCACCGGGGGTTAAGGAATTAGGATCTCTCCTCTCTATCAGGTTCACGTGTTACTAATCAGTAGTACCATATAGGTTTGATGGATACAAGGCTAGTTCAGTTCTACTACCCCATTATGTTGCTAAGATGGACCCAGAACCTTGTTATGATGTTGTTGAGTGTCTATGCAATTCTTTGCAAAATGCCTCAAAATCCTTTTGAGCATTTACAACCGTTATGCTGTCCAATTTCTGCCAGGAATCTTAATGTTTTGTGTTTATCATGTTCCAGATGGCTTCCCGTCCTCAGAATCAAGTGGTTCGTTTGACTCGATGTCTAAATGTACCCGGCCATACTGCCATGTTGGTCAGGGTAATGACTGAGGCAGGGTACTGTTGGTATCCTGAGTACACGGTCGAAGAGCAATTCCGACACTTTAATGAAAGTCGATATTTTTGCACTGTCAGGATATTTCCATCTTATCCTGGATCTACCGAGCCCCTCCACTGATCCTATGGACTCGGGGTTACTATTGAGATGGCTGTGCAGGATGCTGCCTACTCTATAATGACCATCATGCAAGTCAGGGCTGGCCTATTTCGGGACTCCGACTTCCGGTATATGCCAGCTTCACTCCCGGGAGCACAAGGGTATCTCCAGGCTATCTATGCTGACTCCACTCAGGAGGACTCACTAACCCGCACCACTGCACAGTTGCTTGAAGACAAGGACCGTGAAAATCGGGCCTTGAGACTGGAGCTTTTCAATACCCGTGCTGATCATTGGGCCACTTTGACTCGGTTTGCACCGGCTGTGCAAGCTGGATATATGGATATGTGAGATCTCTATCCTGTGAGATCTGCTCTGCCAGACATGATGGATTGGCGTGATGTAGGAGGCATCACCCCACCTCGTGGTCCCCGCAGGCCACCGTTTGTTGGTCCAAGACCTCATCCTAGCCCCTATGGTCCACAAGCTCCACGGGACCGACTGTTTCCGGATGATCACGTTGAGCTTCCAGGCTATGGAGGTGACTTCTATGAAGACTACTACGGAGCTGTCTGAGCTAGTAGTAGTATCACTAGTGTCGTACTAGTTGTATCGTCCACCGTCCTGCGTGACTCGTGGGATATGACTTAGCTTGTACCGCCTTCCAGAGGTGTAGAAAAATAATGTATAGGAGCTTGGAATACCTCCGATGAGATGTAATCCTCCTTTCACCGTAGTAGTACTTTGTTGGTTTTGTACTAAACTTTGTATGGTGTGTATGACGATGGAATAAAAGAAGCAATTTCTGTATCTACCATGTCATACGGATGATCATCTTACCTTCCAAGTTATCCATTACATTCTACATTTCTATGCCAGAATCCTACCATCCTGGACTAAACCATTGCCTTGTTTTCCTAGGATGGTTAACACCCACACCAACCCTGCTCCCCCAGAGCAGGCCGAAGGCAGCAGAGTTGGGGAAACAAACCTGCCTCACCCTCCTTCTCTGGCCGAGGTTATGCTGGAGGCCGAGAGAAACAAGTGGGAGACCAACCGCTTGTTGGAGCGCATCGAGCAAAACACGGCACACCATCAGAGGAATAACTTGGTGTCACTCAGTGATTTCATCAAGTTACATCCACCCACTTTCCACCACTCCATCGAGCCCGTCGACGCTGGTGACTGGCTTCGCAGTATTACTCACAAACTGCGTTCTGCGCTAGTAGCTGAGGCTGATAAGGTCACCTTTGCTGCATATCATCTTGAAGGCCCCGCCAGTCTCTGGTGGGAGAACTGTGGAGCTATGCGCCCAGCGGGCCATGTCACTACTTGGGCTGAATTCAGCGAGGCTTTCCGTGAACATCACATTTCGGAGGGTCTTATGGACCGTAAACATGAGGAGTTCTACATTTTCACTCAAGGCCGACTCTTTGTGGATGCATACAGCAGGGAGTTCGGTAACCTAGCACGGTATGCAACTGAGGAAGTTTCCACTGATGCCAAGAAGCAAGCAAGGTTCCGCAAGGGACTTAGCCCTGAGCTTCACCATGACCTCCGTCTGCATGAGTGCACATCTTTTCAGAAGCTTGTTAACAAGGCCATCAGTGCTGAGTCTGGTCAGTCTGATTATGAAGCAACACGCAAGCATGGCCGTGACATGGGTTCCTCATCCGGTGCTGGTCCGCAGAAGCGCCGGGTGTGGGTGCCTAACACTGCCCTGCCACCCAGTTTCACACCGAGGCCATCCTATCAGGTGCCTCGTCTAGCTCAACAGTTTGCACCAGCCAAGCTCTATGGTGGGCCAACCAACAATGCTCCTCCGCGCACCAGCTCCGTGACATGCTTCAAGTGTGGGGAATCGGGCCACTACCTGCGCGAGTGTCCCCAGACCAACCCCAACCAGTCTGGAAAAGCTGTTGGCTGTGGCAAGCCGACAGGGAAAGTGCTCTACGCCAAGCCGGCCACCGCTGCACGTGGCCATGTCAACTGTATCTCTGCCGAAGAAGCTCAAGAGGATCCAAACGTCGTTCTTGGTACGTTCCTTGTTAATTGCCACCCGGCATCTGTTCTTTTCGATACTGGAGCATCTCATTCTTTCATATCCGAAAATTATGCTCGTTTGCATAACACCGCATTCTGTGACATGCCGTCCACTATGGAAATTTCTACTCCTGGTTCTAGATGGCAAACCTCTAGAGTAAGCCATGAAAATGAAATTCAAGTCGACAGACTTGTTTTTCTCGCATCTTTGATAGCTCTCAAATCTTCGGATATTAATATCATCTTGGGTATGGATTGGATGTCAGCCCATCATGCCAAGATTGATTGCTTCTCTAGGACTGTCCAACTCACACATCCTTGGGAAAGATAGTCAATGTCTTGACCCGAGTAGCCAAGCGACAGCTATATTCTCTTAACGCCAGTCCTTTGCCAGACCTCGAAGACGTTCCGGTAGTCCGTGACTTTCCGGATGTCTTTCCAGAGGAATTGCCACGTGTTCCACCTGACAGAGATGTCGAGTTCGTAATAGATCTTATTCCAGGAACTGTCCCAATTTCTAGAAGACCCTATAAAATGGCACCACTAGAACTAGCCGAGCTTAAGAAACAACTCGATGAGTCCATGAAAAAGGGTTTCATCCGTCCTAGTTCATCTCCATGGGCCTATCCCGTCCTCTTTGTCAAGAAGAAGGATGGTACGGATCGGATGGTTGTAGATTATCGACCAGTTAACCTGGTCACGATCAAGAACAAGTATCCGCTCCCCAGGATCAACGACCTGTATGATCAGCTCGCTGGATCCTCAATCTTCTCCAAAATGGATCTGAGGTTTGGCTACCATCAAATCAAAATCAGGAACGGGGACATTCCTAAAACGGCCTTTGTTACAAGTTATGGCCAATACGAGTACACCGTCATGTCCTTGGTTTAACCAACGCTCCAGCCACTTTCTCTCGCTTAATGAACTCAATCTTCATGGAGTATTTGGATAAATTCGTCGTGGTTTACCTCGATGATATACTCATCTACTCCAAGAACGAGGAAGAACATGCCGAACATCTAAGGCTAGTGTTGATGAAACTTCGAGAGCATCGCCTTTATGCCAAGTTCTCTAAATGCGAATTTTGGTTACCAGAAGTGACCTATCTAGGACATGTAATTTCTGGTAAGGGTATTGCCGTCAACCCCGAGCGAGTTCAAGCCGTCCTTAACTGGACTCCACCTGAATCAGTCAAGCAAGTTTGGAGTTTCCTTGGCTTAGCGAGCTATTGTCGCCGCTTTGTCGAGAACTTCTCCAAGGTTGCCAAACCTCTAACTGAACTCCTCAAGAAAGATAACAAGTTCGAGTGGACTCCACAATGTGAGCACAGCTTTCAGGAACTGAAAAGACGCCTGACATCTGCTCCCATACTGGTACCACCAGATTTCTCTAAGGACTTTGTTATCTATTGCGACGCCTCGCGACAAGGACTAGGTTGCATTCTCATGCAAGATCGACACGTAATTGCTTATGCTTCACGGCAATTGCACCCACATGAGGGAAACTACCCTACTCATGATCTAGAGCTTGTAGCTGTAGTCCATGCACTCAAAACCTGGCGACACTACCTCCTCGGTAATCGTTGCGAAATCTTCACTGATCACCAAAGTCTGAAGTACATATTCACCCAACCGGATTTGAATCTCAGGCAAAGACGTTGGGTCGAGTTGATCACATATTTCGACTTAGGGATAACTTACACCCCAGGAAAAGCCAACGTCATGGATGATGCGCTAAGTCGTAAATCTTATTGCAACAATCTAATGTTGCAACAAAGTCAACCACTTCTCCATGAGGAATTTCGGAAACTTAACCTTCACATTGTTCCTCAAGGATTCCTTTCCACCTCGGTGGCGAAACCTACCCTTACGAATCATACCATCAAAGCGCAGAAGGTAGATCCGGGGATTTCCCGCATCAAAAGAAACATCAAGAAAGGAGTTGCGAATTGTTTCTCCATTGATGATCAAGGAGTCGTATACTTCGGGAACCGTCTAGTGGTTCCCAAAGTGCGAAACCTAAGGCGATTGATCCTGAAGGAAGCTCATGAATCTCCTCTCACCATTCATCCCGGTAGCACTAAGATGTATCAGGACCTACGCCAGAGGTTCTGGTGGACTAGGATGAAGAGAGAAATTGCTCAGTATATTGCTAGTTGCAACGTCTGTCGTCGTGTAAAAGCAGAGCATCAACGACCTGCTGGCACCCTTCAACCCTTAGCTATTCTTGAATGGAAATGGGACAAAATTGGTATGGATTTCATTACCGGTTTTCCCAGGACCAAGAGAGGGAATAATGCTATCTTCATCGTTATCGATCGTCTTTCCAAAGTGGCCCATTTCTTACCTGTTCGCGAGAGTATAACCGCTAGTCAATTAGCAGACTTGTACATCTCCCGAATAGTGTCTCTCCATGGTGTTCCACTGGAAATTAACTCGGATCGAGGAAGTCTCTTCACCTCTCGATTTTGGGAAAGTTTCCAAAATGCTATGGGAACCCGCCTTTCCTTTAGCACTGCTTTTCACCCTCAATCAAGTGGTCAAGTAGAACGTGTCAACCAAATTCTAGAAGACATGCTTCGAGCTTCTGTTATCCCATTCGGAATGGATTGGGAGAAATGCCTTCCATTTGCCGAATTTGCCTATAACAACGGCTATCAATCTAGCTTGGGTAAAGCCCCTTTTGAAGTTCTCTATGGACGAAGGTGTTGAACGCCTCTTAACTGGTCAGAAACCGGGGAAAGACAATTCTTTGGCCTGGACATGATCCAGGAAGCAGAAGAAAAAGTTCGCATTGTTCGTGAAAAGTTGAAAACAGCCCAATCTCGTCAAAAGAGTCAATATGACCGAAAACATAAGGCTATGGCTCTTGAGGTTGACGAGAAGGCTTATCTTCGGGTTACTCCTCTGAAGGGAACCCATCGTTTAGGTATCAAAGGCAAATTAGCTCCTCGCTACATTGGACCCTTTCGCATTCTCGCTAAACAAGGAGAAGTTGCCTACCAATTGGAACTACCTCCGCATCTCTCCAGAGTCCACGGCGTCTTCCACGTTTCTCAACTCAGGCGTTGCTTCTCGGATCCTATCCGTGGAGTGGACCATGAAACGCTTGATCTTCAAGATAATCTCACGTATCGAGAGTACCCCGTTCGTATCCTCGATCAAGCCGAGCGTACCACTCGAGGTCATAATATCAAGTTTCTCAAGGTTCAATGGTCGCACCATTCTGAGAAGGAACCAACTTGGGAAAGGGACGATCGTCTTCGACTTGAGTACCCCGCCTTCTTTCCGGAGGAACCTAAATCTCGGGACGAGATTCTTTTGAGTGGGGGTGAGTTGTCACACCCTAGCTAGTTCATGCGTTAGAGTGTTGCATCATGTCTATTTTTCTCAACAGAAACTTGAAATGGGGATGACAGAACCCCCAGCCCCCTCTGAAACCAACTACGGTTTACTAAAAATATTTTTCAATGAACCTGAAATGCCCTTCTAAAATGTCCATCATTCTTGTCTTGGTTCAGAACCTCTGCCAAAAGTGGTGCTCAATTTTCTAGGTCATCCTAAGGGTTTTGAATTAAATCATAAGTATTTGAGTTTGGGCATTTAAATTATATAAATTATTTTAAATGCTCAAATAATCCCAAACTAAAATGTTCCATGCTGGATATATTCCAATTAGTGGCCATAAGCAGTTTGGTGATTTTTAGAGTTGCCTAGGTATTTTTAGAAAGTCCACAAACTTACAGAATAATAGAAAAGGAAAAATCAAAGAGGAGCAGAGGCTTACCTGGTGCCCACCTGGCAAGCCCACCTGCCGGCCCAGCCCAGCAGCCGCTCCAGCGAGCTGCTTGCCCTCGCCAGGCAGGCAGGCAGGTGCTCGACAGCGGCACCAGCGCGTGCCACGCAGCTGCCCGTCGCCCTGCTTCCTCCTCTCGCCGCCCTGCTGGCCTGGATGAGCTCCACGTCGTGCCCCGAACCCCCTGGACACACCCATTCGCCCCCAGCTCCTCTCCCTCGCTCTCCCGCACCATGGCCGACGCCACCGCAGCCGCACCGTCGCCGTAGTCGCGCTCTCCGTCGTCCTTGCGCCGTGCCGTCGTGTCCAGGAGCTCCGCCGCCCTCCTCTCCTTCGAGCTAGCCGAGCCCTGATTGCTCGCGTGCCCCGAAGCCACTGCACCGACCTCGCCGACTCCGCCATCGCCGGAGATCCCCTTCGCCGTCGCCGCCGCACCAGCTCGTCCCCGACCGTGCCGTTTGGTTCCTCGAGATCGCCGTGAGCCCAGCTACCTCTCCCCCCTTTCCTCTCTCGCTCTCATGCACCACACCGAGCGCACGAAGCTTCACCGCACACACCGCCGCCGAGCTCGTCGCCGACGTGACTCCGGCCACCCACTGGCCACACCACCGTGTCCAACACACTCACCGCACCCGCAGGAACCCGTAGCACCACTCCACGAGCCTCGTCGTGTTCCGTAGCGTCGAGTTCGACCTCACCCGAACTCCGGCGACCGCCAAAGTCGTTGTCGGCGCCGTTTCCGGCCACCCCGAGCTCAACTAACGCCACCAAGTGCTGCGGCTTGCTCCTAGCTACACGTAGATGCCCTCCGCCGCTCATTTGGTCGCCGGAATGCACAAAACCACTCTCGCCGCCGCGTTCGGCCTCGCCGGCGGCTAAACGCCGGTGAGTTGACCCTGCTGACCCCTCGTTTGACCACGGGTGGGCCCAGTTTGACACCCCTGGGTCAATGACAGTTGGGGCCCAGCCCTGTTAAATAATCAGGATTAGTTTAAATTAATATTTAGCTAAATTAATTACACTGACACACGGGACCCACTAGTCTGGGTTGACCTGGACTGATCCGTTGACCGTTGGCATCATCCTGAAATAATGCTGATGCAGTAATTTATTTACTGGAATTATTATTACACAGGAAATTCCAGTAAATACCACAAACTTCAAAAAATCATAGAAATTAATCTATAACTCCAAATGCAAAGTTTTATATATGAAAAATGATCAGAAAAATCCAATCTACCAATCTATACTGGTTTCATGCATGTTTAAGAAAGCTAACCTGATGTTTAGTGCAGAACAAGATAAAGCACTTAAAAGGGCCATTTATGAGTTTGAAACTTGAATCTTCGGTTCAAACTGGTTCAAACCCATCTGGTCTTAGTTGCATTAGCCCAATACACTCATTTTGCCATGTCTAATGCATGCATCATATTGTTGCATACTGTTTGGTGATGTTTGTGTATCGGTGCTCTTTGCGGCAGGTTTTGCCTCCGAGGAGTACCACGATTACCCTAACGAAGAACAATATCAGTGCATCGACCCTTCAGGCAAGCAACCAACCATTTGATCATATCGATACAATCCCATGTTCTCGCTTCTGCTCTCTTTTACTGCATTAAGACAACGCGTTTCAAACTGCTGTGTGCTACGGTAGTTGAACCCATTTCCTCTGCATGACCTGTCATTTCCACAGTAACTAGATGAAACCCACTAGCATGTGTAGGAGTTGATTGAGCCATATGTATATGTTGTTCCTACCTTGCTATGCCTGCTATGCTTAGCGTCGTGTCAGGTCTGGTTCATCTGGGTGATGGGCTAGAGTGAAATGATCATGCCGGTAATGAGAGTGATGTGGTGAACATGATTTGGTAAAGGTATCGATGAAAGGCCATGTAGGAGTACATGGTGGGTCGTTTCATTGAAGCCGACCTTAAGCACTGAGATCTGTATGTGTGATTTAAGATTCAGCTACTACCATGCATTGGGCCCTGAAATATGACCCCGCTCGACTTCTTATTCACCCTAGTCCTCTGTCAGGAGTTGCAAGTAGTTTCTGGTGTTTGTAGCTTACTGGAGGCCGTGGGCAGCGCTGACCCGTGGGGTGGGCTGTGATGCGGTAGGTACGTGGCTGGGAATACCGGGCACCCGTTAGGTGTCTTAGAACCCTATACACATCGTTCGGGGCCGTATGTGGAACCCCGGCCGGACTCCCTGTGGATGGAACCTGAATAGGCGATAAACCTGGACTAGAGACTTAGGTGTTTAGGTAGGTCGTGGTCTACACCCACGTCGGCTTTCGCTTGAAGTCTGCCGAGCACATGTCGTGTGCAGACGCTAAGTGGTGGAAACATGTATGAAGAAGTACACCCCTGCAGGGTTAACATGATCTATTCGAATAGCCGCGTCCGCGGTACAGGACTACTTGGTTGCCTATACAGTTCATAGACAAGTAAATGGATACTACTAAAAATCTCAAGATAAGCGTGAGTGCCGAGGATGGCTCTTCCGTAGGATGACGGAGGTGGATCCTCGGTGGTGTATTGAAGTGGTGTGTAGTGGACTCGTGTGCGCAAAACCATTTCAAGTTGGTGTCTCATAGGATAGCTTAGCCAAGAGTCAAAGCTGGCTTGCTGCAATAACCCCACCAACCCTTCTTGATAATGTGCATGTATGTAGGATCTGATGTAAGTCTTGCTGAGTACCTTTGTACTCATGTTGCTTTAATTTACATTTTTCAGAAGACGCTGCAACCCCTTCTGATGGGTTCTTCGTAGACGTTGACATCGATGAGTAGACTGAGGCCCAGGTGGTGATCGTGAGCTTGTGAAGGACCACGTAGTATAGCCAGGCTTTCCCAAGCCTCTTTTATTTTACTAGTTGTTTGTACTCAGACAAGTTACTTCCGCTGTTGGCTTGTATGTCTGTATGACTTGAATGCTGGGTCGTGTGACCCGTACTTGTGTGTAAGATATGTATGGCTCCCTGAGCCTTTAAATAAAGTACTTGTGTTGTAGAGTCATGTTGTGATGTCTTGTTGTATTTGCACATATCGAGCATATTGTGTGTATGATTGAAATGCTTGGTATGTGTGGGGGTCTGACTATCTAGTTGTTTATTCTTAGTAGCCTCTCTTACCGGGAAATGTCTCCTAGTGTCTCCACTGAGCCTTGGTAGCTTGCTACTGCTCCGGAGCACTTAGGCTGGCCGGCATGTGTCCTTCTTCGTTCCTGTGTCTGTCCCTTCGGGGAAATGTCACGCGATGGATACCGGAGTCCTGTTAGCCCGCTACATCTCGGTTTACCGGAGTCCTGCTCGCCCAGTGCTACAGCCCGGATTCACTTGCTGATGACCGACACGTTCGATGCTGGGTCATGGATGCATGTCCCTATAAGTCTGTGCCACTTTGGGTTTACGACTAGCCATGTCAGCCCGGGCTCCTTACCATATGGATGCTAGCGACACTATCATATACGTGTGCCAAAAGGCGCAAACGGTCCCGGGCAAAGGTAAGACGACACCCATGGGAATACCGTGCGTGAGGCCGCAAAGTGATATGAGGTGTTACATGCTAGATAGATGTGGCATCGAGTCGGGGTCCTGACAGCGGGCGCCCTTCAGCACACTCTTATAATACATCTCAGGCGTGCGATGCTCCTTGCCCTCAGGTGGCGGGTCCGTCGTGAGCTTCTGGGCATCCATCTTGCCCCAGTGCACCTTTGCGCGGGCAAGGGCCCGACGGGCACCTTCAATACAGGCGGAGTGCTTGATGACTTCAACCCACGAGCACGCATCCACCAGACGCCGCACCAAGCCGAAGTAGCTCCCAGGCATGGCCTCCTTAGGCCACAGCTGAACTATGAGGCCCTTCATGGCCTGTTCGGCCGCCTTGTGGAGCTCGACCAGCTGCTTCAGCTGGTCGCTAAGGGGCACCGGATGTCCGGCCTCAGCATACTGAGACCAGAAGACCTTCTCTGTCGAGCTCCCTCCTCGGCCCGGTAGAACACGGCAGCATCGGACACGCTGCAAGGAAGATCTGCAAACGCTCCTGGAGAGCTCCGAATTCGGGTAAGCAACAGGTAATTAACACTCGCATGCTTACTTTGCATGAAAAATGCCTTACCCGCTGCTATTTTCTTCACCGCCTCGATCTCCTGGAGGGCCTTGTAGGCTTCGGCCTTAGCGGCTTTGGCACTCTCAAGAGCCGTTGCAAGCTCAGACTCTCGAGTCTTCGAGTCACGCTCCAGGCTCTCATGTTTTTTCACGAGATCCTGGAGCTCTTGCTGTACCTCCGCCACCCGCGCCTCCTGATTCTCTCGCTCGGAGCATTCCGCGGCCGCATTATGTTCGGCCGCGGACACCGCCTCCTTCAAGGTCGCCACCTCGCTAGTGGCCCCTACAATACCCACGTTATCCTTGTCATTCTTTTTGCAACCAAAATCCTTTTCTGTAAGGTACAATTTTAATAAGGTGTTACTCACCTTCCTTGTCCTCGAGCTGCTTCTTGGCACGGCCGAGCTCGTTCTCGGACCGCTCGAGGCTTTCCTTCAAAGTATTGACCTCCGCAGTCAGTGCGGCAGAGGTCAGCAGCGCAGCCTGCAATCCCATATTGACATATTTTTTGACTCCTGCGTATTTCTTCTTAAGATCCTCAGTCCGGCTTTTCTTTCCGAACACCGAACCGACCATCTGGGGCTACTGTCTATGTGGTACTATTTTACATATATCAAAATTCTTACCTCAAAGCCTGTTAGAACACTGCTGCAGGCTTCGGTTAGCCCGCTCTTGGCGAGCTAAACCTTCTGAATCACCGCACTCATAACAGTGCGGTGTTCCTCTTCAATGGAGGCGCCATTGAGCGCCTCCAGCAAGTTATCCGGTGCCTCCAGTTGGACGGAGGCTGCCAGCGTCACGGTATTGCCCTTCTTACGAAGGGGTCGCCCGCCGGACTCTGGAGCCACTGTGGGTTCCGGGGCCGAGTCCGGTGCAAAGTCCGGGAGGTTGTCCTGCGACACCTCCGGGGCCTCCTCCTCCTGGTGGGTCCCTTCCTGGGATCCCACCTCGGCATCGTCCACATCACGGGGGGTGGAGGTAGTCGGAAGAGAATCCATACCGACGCACCTAAGGACCCGCTCGACGAAGCGGGAAGATAATCCTTGGGCGGACTGCAGGGTTGTATTCGGCATTAGAAAGACATTATGTGGCGAAAAGGAAAAACCTTGAAGTTATTCGGGAGTCCGAATACTTACGATCTCGCCAGGGGCTTGGCCCTTGGAGGCATGTCTTCGTCGTCGTCACTGATGTTGGCAGAACAGTCCGGGGGAAGAGTTTTTCCCTTCTTGGACCCTTCGGCCTCCCTTGTTGGGGAGGCCTTCCTTTTCTTCCCTCCCCCCGCTGGGGGAGAGGCTTTCTTCTTCTCCTCCTCGCCTTGGTGGGAGGAGTTGGCCTCGGATTCATCATCCGATAGCACCTGAAAACGTGAACTCTTCCGAGTCCCCGTGGCCTTCTTCTTGGCCTTCTTCTCCGGCACCACGTGGGGTGCCGGAGCCAACAGCCCCGTTAGGCGGGCGTCCGCTGGGTCCTCTGGTAATGGGGCCGGACAGATAGTCCGTTCGGCCTTCGCCAGCCAGTCCTATCAAAGGTAAAGGGAGTTTAGATCTTGCATAGAGTCAAACTATGGAGAACAAGTGACAAAATCACTTACCTCGTCAGTTGGACGTTGCCAGCGGAATCCGCGATCTTCGGTAGCGGATGCGGGAGCCTCGGCGCCCTTGAACAGCACCTTCCAGACATCTTCGTACGTAGTGTCGAAGAGCCCGCTCAGGGTCTGGTGCGGCGCCGGATCGAACTCCCACATGTTGAAACCCCGTCGTTGGCACGGGAGAATTCGGCGGATGAGCATGACCTGGACTATGTTGACAAGCTTGAGCTTCTTGTCCACCAGCTTTTGGATACAGGCTTGGAGTCCGGTGAGCCACTCTCTTTCCAGGAGGTAAGCCATGTAGGGATGCCAGATCTGAATTCGGGGTCCGCTGCCCAATCAGGGTCACGCGGCTCGGTGATGTAGAACCACCCCGATTGCCACCCCTTAATGGTTTCCACGAAAGTGCCCTCCAGCCACATAACATGGGACATCCTGCCCACCATGGCGCCTCCGCACTCCGCTTGGCTGCCCTTCACAACCTTCGGCTTGACACTGAAGGTCTTGAGCCACAAGCCGAAGTGGGGCTGGATGCAGAGGAAGGCCTCGCACACGACGATAAAGACCGAGATGTTGAGGATGAAATTCGGGGCAAGATCATGGAAATCTAGGCCGTAGTAGAACATGAGTCCCCGAACAAAGGGATGAAGTGGGAAGCCCAGTCCGTGGAGGAAATGGGGAAGAAATACTACCCTCTCATGGGGCCTGGGGGTGGGGATGAGCTCTCCCTCGTCGGGGAGCCGGTGCGCGATGTTGCTGGACAAATATTCGGTGTTGCGCAGCTTCTGGATCTGCTCCTCCGTGACGGAGGAGGCCATCCACTTGCCTCCCGCTCCGGACATAGTTGGAGAAGGTTGAGGTGAGAAGTGCGGACTTGGGCGCTGGAGCTCGAGTTCGCGGAGATGGATAAGCCAAGGAGGAAGAAGGCGCAGGTAAAAGGGTTGGATCTTTATCCCCTTATATGGGCGGACAAAAACATGTGTCCCCACCGGCCTGGTAAAACTCGCATATCTCACAAGTGTCACAATCAATGGCGTGGTTGGGTTACCCACGTCCGTATTGATGGGAATCCCGGAATAAGGGGAACACGATCTCTGCTTCGACAAGACGTGCCAAGGAAACCGCTTCGCTAAACGCGCTGAGGTGGAACAATAGAAACAATTTGAGTAAAGGCTTGGTAGCGGTGTGACGTCACGCCACAAAATACGTCAGCAGATTGAACTTGTGTAATATTATTCTCTCTACGGTGGTACATGGAATTTATTTTTGCAGAGCCAGACACTATCCTGGTGTTCACAATCTTCTATAAATTATTCGGAGGAAGAACCCGCCTTGCAATGCCGAAGACAACATGCGCGCCGGACTCGTCGTCATTGAAGCCTGGTTCAGGGGCCACTGAGGGAGTTCCGGACTAGGGGGTGTCCGGATAGCCGAACTATCATCATCGGCCGGACTCCAAGACTATGAAGATACAAGATTGAAGACTTCGTCCCATGTCCGGATGGGACTTTCCTTGGCGTGGAAGGCAAGCTTGGCGATACGGATATGTAGATTTCCTACCATTGTAACCGACTCTGTGTAACCCTAGCCCTCTCCGGTGTCTATATAAACCGGATGGCTTTAGTCCATAGGACGAACAACAATCATACCATAGGCTAGGTTCTAGGGTTTAGCCTCCTTGATCTCGTGGTAGATCCACTCTTGTAACACACATCATCAATATTAATCAAGCAGGACGTAGGGTTTTACCTCCATCAAGAGGGCCCGAACCAGTTACCATCCGCCTCCTGTTATCATCCGCCTTGTCTCCTGTCTCCTGTTACCATCCGCCTTGATCCACAGTTCGGGACCCCCTACCCGAGATCCACCGGTTTTGACACCGACAGCGGGGATAGACGGTGGGGAGGTCGCGGGCCTCCTCTCCTGGTGGACGTGGGGCGGCTTCGAGGCTCCAAGTCTCCGGCAGCTCCGAGGGTTAGGGAGGGAGGCGACGCTCCGGGGAGGCGGGGCTTGGGGGGAGGCGGCGCTCGAGGGGGAGGAAGGGGAGAGGGAGGCGGCGGGGGACCGTGGGCGGCTGCGGCGGACGGAGGGGGCGATAGCGTATGGTTGGGGAATCTTGCGAGGGAGGGAGGGAGGCCACAGTGCAAGGGCAACAGGTGGAGTGGGGGGAGGGTTCTAATGGCGCACCTCCCCCTAGTGCGCCATAAGTACCCCCTAACCCTATCTAAATGATAACCCTATCTAAATCACAACCCGCCCACTAGTCCGACTGGTCAGCACACAGCACACACACTAGGAGGTCCTGGGTTCGATTCCCAGGCTCCCAATTTTTGTTTTTATGCATTTTAAATGTTGTTTGATATTTATTTGTGTTTAAATATGTTCAAACTTGTTTAAATCATAACAGTAATATTTTTTAAATAAAAACAGTAATAATTTTTTAAAAAATATGTTCAAATTTGTTATTTGAAAATATTTATGAATATGAAAAAATATTCATATAGGGGCAGGGTGCGGGGGGTCGTCAGCGGTGGTGGAGTGG
>NC_041383.1:787053683-787117001 GCF_002162155.2 Triticum dicoccoides
GCGAGGGGAGGGGGCGACAGAACGAGGGGGGGCTCGGCATTACTAACAATTTTTTTTATTTTTTTCCAAAACTACTAATGGCGCACGGTGTGTTTGGTGCGCCATTACTATGTCAACTAGTAATGGCGCACTGTACACCGGTGCGCCATTAGTAACATTTTTTTTATTTTTTTTCAAAACTACTAATGGCGCACATTACTAATGGCGCACCAGAACATGGTGCGCCATTAGTATATAGTAATGGCGCACCACATGGCTGGTGCGCCACTAGTGGCCATATCATCTATAGCCCTTTTCCTAGTAGTGCCGCTCATAGCAGCCCGTCCTCAGTCTCTGGCGCGCTAGGTGGGCCTTCGTCTTTGGCTGAGCTCGACGCCGTCACGGTAATTACATGTCGCCCCAACATATATATATAGAATATTCCATTTTCATTGTCGTTCGAATGTTTTACGCCACAAACATATGTGTTTGCAGGGCGAAGAAACCCCGTGCACCATACTCTACTTGATAAAAGGGCAAAAGGTCGACGTGGGAAAGGGGGTGATATTGAACCCCTTGAAACCCACATTCCACAACTAGCCTATCCCCGTTGGGCACTTCAGGGTTAGCTTGTCCAGTGTGAAATCGGGGCACGAGGTGTTGCCTCCTCCAGTACAGCATGCGGGAGAGGACGACGAGACCCCGCCGCAGATTGGAAGCTGCAAGGGTTGGGTGCTGCTATGGCCGAAGAATCTTATTCGTCTGGAGCCAGCCGAGAGCACACCAATAACCACACATCAACAAGCATGTGCGGAGATCACCACCCGCCTACTCAATTACTAGCTCCTGTAGTACCGTGTGAGAGCGACGAACGACGTGATGAAGGGGGTGCAATAGTACTGGCTGATGTAATCGGTCCTGTAGAACAGAGAATGGATGATGAGACGGAGGTTGACCCTATGGGTTTCCTCAATACAAACGCGTATGACTGTGACATAGATCTGATGAGTCAACCATATGACGAATCGGGCTATCAGCATGCTAATGAGGATATGGATGATATGCCCGGGCAGGAAGGTCGTTGGAAGGATTGTAAAAAGTCTCTCTTCACGAATTCCTCACAGGACACGCCTGAAGATGTTGCCTCAACACAGGCTCAACTAGCCGGGGGTCGTATAGTGCTTAGCCCGAGAACCCTGGGGCAGGGGTTAAGGAAGGGTCTGGAAGGTGTGCCCAAGAAAAAGGAGAGGAAGAGATTAGGGAAGATAACTGCCTCCAAACAAGCCAGAGCAAATAGCAGCCAGACGATGCATTCTGAAGAGCGTGTACCCGTGAAAGGTGCGGCCATGTTCCATCTCAAGGGCGAGCCGATGCTACCGCCAAAACCGCTGGAGGCACTATCAGGGGATCTCAAGAGACTGCACGACCATGTGCTATCGACTGAGAAAAGCCTACTAGCCTCAAAGGATCCAGGATATCTGACATACGCGGCTCGTGTGCCTGAGGGGAAGTGCTACGTCGAGACACGGCCCGTGGAGGTGTTCTTCCTGCGGTTTGACCATATCTTTGAGATGTTTCTGACAAGGCGGCTCGATTTTACAATCGTCCGCCTTTTTGCGCTACATATGAGCTCCGTCATGAAGAGTGAAGAAGTCTCGCAAATCTGTGTGGTGGATCTGTACTACATAGACGAGTCTTTCTTGAGTCTCGGCGACTTTGAGCGTGAAACTGCTAGGGTCTACCTCCAAAACTTCATGGTACAGAATAAGGACCAGGAAATTGTCCTCGTGCCTTATCATCGAAAGTAAGTCAGTTCCGGACAACCCTTTCGTACATTTCAATCATTCCTTCTCTCTCATATGGGGAATAATTTGAGGTGTCTTTTCCCCGCAGCAACGGGCGCGCCGTCCTTATCGTTCTTTACCCGCAAGTCTCCCACACCGTGTATTTTGACCCTTCCAGAGACTACGAGAAAAAAGACTACACCCACATAATGAATATTCTAGATGATGCTCTCCAAGGCTTCAGCATTAGAGGTGGCCACATGTAGATCAGGAAACAAAGGAACAATAAGATGGGTTTTGCACATAAAACTAACTTCTCCTGCATCCATGTCCCAAAACCAACCAAGAAGGATGGATTCTACATCGTCCATCTCAAGATTCAGTTCAACACGGATCACCAAAAGCTTCGCATGAGAAGCAGAAATGATGATCATATCCACAAGTGGCTAGAATCTCATGGATAAGCGGATTATAAACTTAGAGATGACTTCTTTCGCATCCAAAGGGACATTGCGACGATCATCATGAAAGAAGTCATCGATGACAAGGGGGTGTTCCACCACGGCCCTATATCGCGAGCTGACGTCCGAACTCGCATAGGCATGCAACGTCCAGACCTCACGCTGTTCAAGAAGCTAGGGTCCATCCTCGATGATATGGAAGGATGGAACTTCTAGTGATTTATGATTCCAATGATGATGATATGTGTCGGTTGAACTTGTATCCTTTTTGTAGCGATGAAACTTTGTGATGTCCATGGTCCCTGCCGAACTTGCGTAACGCTACTTTGTTAGTTTGCGGATGATGACCTATGTACCTCTAGTTAATTACTTTGCGTACTATATGTTGCATCTAGTTGCTAACCCTTTATTTTTCAGTGTTGCTCTAGTATATTTTGTTGCATATATATGATTGTACATCCTCTTCATGAACATGCATCTCTAACAGGTACCTAGTTTCTTGATGGCGAGATGGAAGTGCTATGTCGTGTACAAAGGGAAGGTTCCAGGGGTGTACAACGAGTGGCCTAAGTGTCAGGCGCAAGTGAATGGGTTCTTGGGCGCCAGCCATAAAGTCTTCAAAAGCAGACAAGAAGGAGAAGCTAGTTACTTGAGGTTCATGCTAGCACGAGAGAGGACTCGTAACCGCCGCCTCATGTACTGCATAGTTCCGCTCTCACTCATAGTGACAGCTCTTCTCACGTATACCTTTGTTTAGATGGATGATGTTGTAGTTGCAAGTATTCGAGAGTTGCATGTATCGCTATTTTCGAGATGATGACAAGATACCACTTTGTGTTGGATGATGATTATGATGAGACTATTTGTATGTATATGCTATGATTACATTTGTATGTGTATCATGATGACATTTGTATGTGCTAAAGGTTCTTCTATAAAGCCCGTTCAAATACAAAACGAATATATGGAAAAATATATTAAAATTAGCAGTAGCGAGTGGAGAAAAGTTAGCAGCAGCGCGGTTGTATTAGTAGCGCGCACGGGGGAACCGCGCCATAGCTATTAGCAGTAGCGAGCTCCACAGAAGAACGCTGCTGCTACACTTGTATATCAGTAGCACGGACCCGCACGTGCTACTGCTATGGTTTAGCTGTAGCGCCTTATTAGTAGCGCGGCCTCCCGCGCTACTGATAACCCTAAAACCCGCGCTGCTGCTAGGCTTTTCCCTAGTAGTGGTATGTTGTCTTTTCCTCTAGTGGTGTTATGTGAACGTCGACTACATGACACTTCACTAATATTTGGGCCGAGAGGAAGGCATGGGGAAGTAATAAGTAGATGATGGGTTGCTAGAGTGACAGAAGCTTAAACCCTAGTTTATGTGTTGCTTCATTAGGGGCTGATATGGATCCATATGTCTAATGTTGTGGTTAGGTTTACCTTAATACTTCTTTTGTAGTTGTGGATGCTTGCAATAGGGGTTAATCATAAGTGGGATGCTTGTCCAAGTTAGGGCAGTACCCAAGTTCTGGTCCACCCACATATCAAATTATCAAAGTACCGAACGTGAATCATATGAACGTGATGAAAACTAGCTCGACGATAATTCCCAATGTGTCCTCGGGAGATCATTTATTATTATTAGAAATTGTCCAGGCTTATCCTTTGCTACATAAAGGATTGGGCCACCTTGCTGCACTTTATTTACTTTATTTACTTGTTGCTCATTACTATTTATCTTATCACAAAACTATCTATTACCTACAATTTCAGTGCTTGCAGAGAATACCTTACTGAAAACCGCTTATCATTTCCTTATGCTCCTCGTTGGGTTCGGCACTCTTACTTATCGGAAGGACTACGATAGATCCCCTACACTTGTGGGTCATCATACAACACTTGATCTATGCTAGCAGCAGAATACCTCGTAGCAGCGGAAATCTTCTAGCAGCGGAACAACGACGAAGGTAGTGAATTCCACTCCGCAGGGACTCTGGCCGGGACACGATCTAGCTCGCACGAATGGAAGCCACAACAAGCAATCAAGCACTCACGGCATCACCTGCAATCTGGCATGACACGCCAGGTCAGTACATTGAATGTACTTGCAATCTCACAACAACCAAAAACATCAAGGTAAGACAACAACATAGCATTAAGCAGGTTAATTAAATTAACAACCACCATGATACAACAACAACTACTAAGCCTGAAATGAAATTACTACAATACTGATAAATCACCATCTCAGATCTCCATAACCATATCTCTCTTGGCTAACCGGCCAAGCAATATACCATCTCGATCACCTCGTGATCAAAACCACACGGTGATCATTCCGGCGATCACAACCATGACCAACACTTGGTCTCAAACGGTGATCTTTCTGGCGATCACTACCATGACCAACACTTGGTCCCCAAACGGTGATCTTTCCGGCGATCACTACCATGACCAACACTTGGTCCCCAAACGGTGATCTTTCCGGCGATCACTACCATAACCTACACTTGGTTCCCAACATCATCAACATCCTGCCAATCTGTACTGCTCAAGATGTCAACATATAAATCACCTATAGTCATTCCGTCATGTGAGTGTTGGTCGAACGGTGTGACCTAGTATGAACTTATGCCCATGACTGAGGACGCGGCTATCGATAGATTAAACACACACACTCTGCAGAGGTAGCGCACTGTACCCACACCACGGAACCCATGGCCTCGCACTCCCTTTCGGGTGGACCAACGGCATTCCGACAAAACTGATCTACTGCCATGACACTCTACCGGCCACTCCGACTAACTCCCCTCTAGGCTAAGTGATGGGTGGCCCCGTGTCTACCAAAGACACCAACGACCACCATCGTGGCAAAACAAAATGGTCCCAAACGGGGACAAGAGCTCTCAATACCAACTACGGGCACACAAGGCTTATGTCCACCTACCTGATCAGGGTAGCGCGCGCCCGTAACCTTCCCTCGTTGGAGGCACCGGCGAGAGGCACAACAATAGCATCGCATTAGGGCCTTCCCATAAAGGCAAATGTGGTTGCAGTGGAAAAGCCCGGTTCGGTGGCACCTGACCAACTTAATGACGGAGT
This sequence comes from Triticum dicoccoides, assembly GCF_002162155.2. Taxonomy (NCBI): domain Eukaryota; kingdom Viridiplantae; phylum Streptophyta; class Magnoliopsida; order Poales; family Poaceae; genus Triticum; species Triticum dicoccoides. The sequence continues at coordinate 787,059,007 of NC_041383.1, forward strand.
TTAACCCCAAAAATATAACTGTGATAACTGATAATCCGATATCAACTATCCAACTATAACCCAAGTCATGGCAATATCCAACAAATAATCCAAGCATAATATCATCATCTCAAAATACTCCAAGGGTAGCACAACACTACTATCTTGATGAATCCGAAAACAATAATCCTACTACTCCAATAACAAGAAACAAGCTATCCAGCTAAGATCCACACGTAAACATCATCTCTGAAATTAATACTCCAAGCAACAGTAATATTCCAAAGGCAGCCTGACATCCAAAGTAATACTCCAATATAATAACCGATATCATCATGAAAACAATCATAACATCAACCACTAATACTCCAACGGCAACATGATACTCATCAACTACAAACATAACTCCTAGTAATCCAAACAATAGCATGGGAACAACAAGATCAAAATAATACTCCAAGAAAAATCCATGCACGAAGTCATGTAGCTATAGTAATATTTTAAACAAGTTCAAATAGATTAAACCATGTCACTGCATTACAGTGATGCAAATGGAGAGTGTGGCTTGCCTGGGGTGGAAGAAATCACCAGGAGAAAGTGTGAGAAGCTCGCGGAAAGAATCGCCGGAAATCATTCTCTCTCGGAGGGGGCTGATTAAGAGCAGGGGCAAAATGGTCATTTTCAGAATGTCAAAACATGGTGAAAGTGGATCCATCAGAACGGGCTCGATGAAACAAAGAAGTAGGCTCTGGAATCACCTGATTTGGAGCTACGGTTAAAAAGATATATCTGTTTTTCTGTCAGGCCATTAACAGGAAAAACAGAACGCGCCTTTTTAGAAAGTACGCTTTCCTTAGGGGAAAATGCCTTCTGGACCGAAGACAGAGCAGAGTACGCTTTTAGTTGAGGAAAACGTATTCTTGCGAATACACTTTCACTTAACCACGTCAGTGGGGTGGGGTCAGCAACCTCGGACACTGACACGCGGGTCCCACCCCACCTCTCTCTCTCCTCCTGGCCTTCTTCTTCTTCCCCCGACGGAGCAGAAAAGAGGCAAGGTTGGCCGCCCCGACGATGATCGCCGGTGGCTACATCCACCTCCCACGTCGTGCCGCCTACCGGGGAGGTCGGCGTCGAGGGGAGCCACGGCTGCAGCGGACGAGGCTCCGGCCAGATTTTGAAGACGAGTTCATGGCGACTCCGGCGACGAACGGGAAGCTGGGGGGAGGCTTTGGTGGCTCGGTGATCTACTAGAAGTGAAAGACGGTCGAGAGTGGCTTCGGTTCGGGCGAATTGGCGAAGATGGCCGCGGCGGCCAAGATGGCGATGGCGAGGCAGAAGAGCTACTGGAGCTCAAAGAAGAGGCTGTGCGGGGCTCTGGAAAGGAGAGGATGAGGTTTTTGAACTCGGGGTTCTCGTGGGAGGGCTTAAATAGGCGCGCGCGAGGAGGCCGAGATGGCGTCATCGTGGATACATGTCCAGCACCGTGGACGCGTGCCCACGCTCGCGAGCTCGGAGGAAGGCGACAGGGAGACGCAGAGAGGAGCCCACGGGGCTGAGGGGGCCAGGGAGCACGGGAAGGAAGGCGATGACGACGAACATAGCCAAACCGCCACTGCTCGCCCGTGGTCACGCGGCGGCGAGCGTCGGTGAGGAAGTGGACGGAGGGGGAGAGGAGTCCAAGAGAACGGCGATGACGAGAGCTAGCTGCTGGACACGCTCACGAGCGCGAAGACGACGAGAGGGAGCGGTGCCAAAGCACAAACAGTGGTATGGACACGCCACAACACACAGAGCGCGTAAACGTGCATGCCAATTACGCGGTCACCACGAGATAACGCACAGGGAGGGCTGTTGAGGATGGAAAACTATGTCCGGGAGCTAGTCTTTCCAGGGTGGATCATTTATGAGGCATTGGCTTGATCTGGGGTGCTATGGTTAAATGGTAAATGAGCTCCGAAGTTTACTGCAGTAAACTTGATCATCTCAATCTGATCAACAAAGAGATGCTATGTGTCAAGCGTTATGTCTGGGGTGTTTAGGTCAGGAAGGACTATGATCCTAGAGGTTTTGGAGCACAATGGGCCACAAAATAATATAGTTGCCGTGTAACCCCAAAGTTGGTCCAGAATCAAGATTTGGATGATGCTTTTACTTGGAGTTATGGAATGGGATGCAACTTCGCAAATCCTCATCATATCGACATATAAAGATGCTGTAAAAAGCTCATGCCAAATTGACAAGCCAAAATGGCACTTGCTTCACAAACATCAATTCTGTCCAGAAACTTGGAATAATTTTGGTGATCAAAGGGCTCAATTAAATGATGCCAAATTGGGTGGAGATATGTTTTATGGGTATAAGGATGATCTGGTAATTTATCAGGATTTTTCAAGCAATATAAAATACACTTGCTTCACAACCTGAAAATATTGCCAAAATCAAAGATTGGCTCCTGTGCTCACATAGATGATTGGATGGGGCTGCAAATGGGTGGAGGGGGTTAATATGAGCACATTCAGAAGTGTGCAAAAGTACAACTCATTTGGATATTCCTAGCTAGTACTTCCTTCACAATGGCTTCTGTTTGACAGAAACTTTGAAAAATTGCTGAGGAAGATTGGCTAATGAGGAAATTATTTGGACATATAAGCTTGCCCAATGAGTTGGGGAGCAATCAAGAAAACATAGGTGGCACTTCCTTTACAGAAAACCAAACTGGATAGAAATGAAGAATAATTATTGGGGAATTATTTTTGAACTGGCCAAGGAAATGTTTGGAAATATTTGAGCTATATATGATCCAAAGGAATTATGAGAATTATTTGGGGATTTTTGGATGGACAGAAATATAGGTTGCTTGACAACCTAGGGCAGATAGGGTTATTCCTTTAATGAAAAAGGAATTTTCCCTGGAAAAATATTGTAGGGTTTGCTCAAGGAGTGAAGTGACATGATCTTGGCAAGGTTTTGAGAATGATTAGCCACTTGGGAGGGGGAATGAGGATGATTTCCCAGGTGGCAAGGCCATAGAACTACTCCAAAAACAAAAAACAGAGCAAAAACCAAATAAATCAAAAGAAAAAGAAAAGGGCCAAAATCCAGGCTGTTACAACTCTTGGCCCCATAAAGAAATCTCATCCTCGAGATTCGATTGCTCGGGGAACCAGTATGACTTGGGGACGCCGATTCCAACTCGGGTATCCTTGTTCCTTTATTTATTATTCCCCCAAGAATTTCATAACATCCAACTACCTTGTTGTGGGGTGGTTTGTTTCACCTTTCCCAAATTCTGACGGGTTTTTGCTCATATACCAAATCCTTTTGCTGACGTATATTCCCTCATATCTGCGATGATATCCCACGGATCTGAGCATAAACTTTTCTTTGGTCATGAAAACATTTCTACTTCTGTCATGGGGTTGCTTCAAATAAATGCAGGCCTTTTGATTTCAATAAATGCTAGGAATTAATCATGGTCATCTTCTAACAGAATCTGACTGCTCATAGATGGTATTGATTTATCTTGATTTATTTCTTTGGCTCGAGCAAGAGATATGTACCAAAGGTTTGACTTCCTTCTATCGTTAGCTATATAATGGTGTAGGGAGATACAGTGGTTCCATACTTCAAATATTTACATCTTGAGACTGGCCCGACAGGGGGCTGACGGACAAAAGCTTTTCCTGATGGACAGATCGTGTACTTGATTCCGCCAGTGAGTATACCGGGTCTGAGCTGATTGTTCGGCTTTTGATTTTTCTCATGTGGTCGATATACCCATCTGTGGTAATAGGCCGTGATATGCTTTCATGCTGCCGCTAAAGTCAAACTGCGGAGCTTGCAAAGAAATCTTGGTTCTGACAGAACATACTTGGATATTCCAAGCTAACCATGTCAAGCAAGTCAGTGGGACATGAAAATCCTTGTAAAACAGAGTAGGCCCTTGAGAGTATGCCTTTGGAGATCCATATGGAAGAATGGCCTCCAATTGATTTGGGTATCCGGACCCTGATGGTCGTGCAAAAATCGTCATACCTTTGCTGTCAGTCTCATCCTTTTTACGGTCATGATTTGTTTTGTTAGGGTACCATATTGAAATATCTTGGCCACACCTGTCTTTGATTCTTCGTATGACCATGGACGTGATTAGTGCACTATTTTGACATTATTCCTTGGGCTTGTTTTTCTGACCTGTGTCCGCACATATATGACATATACTCGGGGCTTGTAGCTATATAGAGCCTATTGTTGAGATCACTCATACAAGACAAGGTTTTATGATATCTCCTTGTCAGTTGTGGGAATAATGACTTTGGTATCCATTGTCATGACTATGGATTCTATGATGTCATCTCCAAATATTATCGCTCCTTGCATCACATGAGATGTGTCTCTGCTTATTTTCCTTTGCCTGACTGGGGATGCATGCTCACCATATATAAGACGGATATGCCACCGATCACTCGATCCTTGCGGTAGGCATATGTTTTGACTGAATTTTACCTCTGACAAAAATATTGCAAGTCTGGTCCTTGAAATGTACTACCATACATTTGCAACTCATCATATAATTTCTGAGGATGGTGCAATATTGTGGTACGGACGCGGACTAGGTGGCTTACAAGAGAAGCCATCCGAATAGCTTGCTGAGGAAGACTTGTTAACTTCTGCTCAAATCTTTTGTCTGGTTATCATGCAGAAGAAGTTTTTATAGCTTACACACAAAAGCTTGATCTGATTATTGTGCTGGAGAAGCCTGAGTTCCGTACTTGAGAAGCTTCTCCTCAGCTTTTCTTGTTGAGAAAATTCATTTCCGTCTGCCAGGAGCCTTTCCTGAGGTGTGTTGCTGTGAAAGACTGGGTATCGTGGGCCGGAAATTGCTCACATATCATACTGAGGAAAATTGAGGAGCCTTGCATCATAAATTTCTTCCGATAGCATGTGGAAGAATATTGGGTTTCTTACATCCAAAGCTTCATACTGATATGCAGACTAAAATCTATACACATGCCCATAATATTCTGAGGCGGATTATTTGCATGAAAAAAATGGTTTGGTTGTCTTCCTTGAGCATATCACATTCTGACTTTATTTCGGATGATAACATATCTCAAGCATCATGCATTTCTGAGCCAAATTTTTGTATATGATCCATACCTCTATCTGAAAATATATCACTGGTCTTGTTCCTGACTTGTCTTTCTGCTGGCTGGATCATAACTGCTGTGAGGATTTTGCACTGATGTAGACTCGATGCTGATGGTCAATCCAATACACCATTGGTATTCTGGTAGATATTAATGCTATAATGTAGTTGATTGGGTAGACCAAAATGTTTAGCTGAGCTTCTTCCAAATATTTGAAATCATTATAGCTTCTTCAAGTCCGGTGTCAGTTGATGAGCAACTCTTTATAGGGGGAAAATAATGTAACACCGGGGCCCAAAAAGAAAGAAGCAAAAGAAAACTCAACTAAACAAAATCACACAACAACAATCAATTCACACAATCAATGTCACATATTACTGCTAGTCACACAATATGCATGCCTACTTAAGCACCCAAATCTCGCGGGATCTCCGATTCTATGATCTAGCATGCTGTGACGATGTGCACGAGGAGGAATAAATGTGTGGAAGAATTGGTGTAAACATCACTGCACCAAGTGCTAGATTAGCCAGGTGGCAACCTGAACTAGCTCGGAAGTGAGGACGTACTCGGTAATCATGCAGTGGGACATGAAGGTCGCAACCACATTATTATCAAGCGGACAGAACAAGATCCGTACTCATCCAAGAAATGGGATAGCGGGGAAAACTAAGGCTGCTGACATTGCCCTTTCTTGATAACTAAGATCATTAAGGGCTACCAACACGACAAAATAAAAAGGACAATCTAGGATAGAAGCATGTCCATCACCAAAACAATAGACGCGACTGAAAGAAAGACATCGGCGCGATACCTGCGCACCATTTTTGCAAACATTGTTGGGATCACTTGGCATCACTCTGCTGGGACAGAAATGACACCAAACACCGAAAGAAAAAAGGAACTAGAAAAATGCAGAGGATGAACTGTAGTGGATCTGAATCGACTCTAGCTACACTCACCAGATAAAACTGTTAGCAACAAATAATAAGGCTATATGCATGCTATGCAACAAACAAATGCAGCAACCAAATGCAATAACAAGCCAGACTCTATATTACCGATTTCTACCAGTTTCTATCGCTCGCGCTGACTAGGGCGTCCTACCGCCAGACCTGCTCTGATACCAAGCCTGTGGCACCCCGGCTCGGAGAAACTAGAATGCCCCGTATTCCAGCCCAGAGATCAAGATGAAGTCTTCTGCAATACGACACTGCTTGACATAGAACAAATCAGCTCTTATTACAAGAATAATAATACAAAGGTTTGATGTTACAAAGGTTCACATCAGCATGGTGACACTAAGCATGCAATAAAACACTTGCACTATGCTAGCAGCCGAACAACTCATAGCAGCGGAAATCTTCTAGCAGTGGAACAACGACGAAGGTAGTGAACTCCACTCCGCCGAGACTCTGGCTGGTACACGATCTAGCTCGCACGAATAGAAGCCACAACAAGCAACCAATCAATCACGGCATCACCTGCAGTCTGGCATGACACGCTAGGAAGTACATTAAATGTACTTGCAAGCTCACAACAACCAAAAAAATCAAGGCAAGACAACAACATAGCAATAAGCAGGTTAATTAAATTAACAACCACCATGATACAATAGCAACTACTAAGCATGATATGAAACTACTAATACTAATAAATCACCATCTCAAATCTCCATAACCATATCTCTCTTGGCTAACCGGCCAAGCAATATACCATCTCGATTACCTCGTGATCAAAACCAAAGGGTGATCATTCCGGCGATCACAACCATGACCAACACTTGGTCTCAAACGGTGATCTTTCCGGCGATCACTACCATGACCAACACTTGGTCCCCAAATGGTGATCTTTCCGGCGATCACTACCATAACCAACATCATCAACATCCTGCCAATCTGTACTGCTCAAAATGTCCACATATAAATCACCTATAAGTCATTCGGTCATGTGAGTGTTGGTCGAATGGTGTGACCTAGTACGAACTTATGCCCATGACCGAGGACGCGGCTATCGTTAGATTAAACACACACACTCTATAGAGGTAGTGCACTGTACCCACACCACAGAATCCATGACCTCGCACTCCCATTCGGGTGGACCAACGACGTTCCGAAAAAACCGATCTACTGCCATGACACTCTCCCGGCCACTCCGACTAACTCCCCTCTGGGCTAAGTCATGGGTGGACCCGTGTCTACCAAAGACACCAACGGCCCCCGTCGTGGCAAAACAAAACGGTCCCAAACAGGGACAAGAGCTCTCAATACCAACTACGGGCACACAAGGCTTATGTCCGCCTACCTGATCAGGGTAGCCTGCACCCATTACCTTCCCTCGTTGGAGGCACTAGTAAAAGGCATGACAATAGCATCGCATTAGGGCCTTCCCATAAAGGCAAATGTGGTTGCAGTGGAAAAGCCCGGTTCGGTGGCACCTGACCAACTTAATGACGGAGTTTAACCCCAAAAATATAACTGTGATAACTAATACTTCGATATCAACTATCCAACTATAATCCAAGTCATGGCAATATCCAACAAATAATCCCAACATAATATCATCATCTCAAAATACTCCAAGGGTAGCACAACACTACTATCCTGATGAATCCCAAAACAATAATCCTACTACTCCAATAACAAGAAGAAAGCTATCCAGCTAAGATCCACACGTAAACATCATCTCCGAAATTAATACTCCAAACAATAGTAACAGAACATCGACTAGCATCATGAAAATAATCATACTAACCACTAATAATCCAAAAGCAGCATGACATCCAAAGTAATACTCCAATATAATAACCGATATCATCATAAAAAGAATCATAACATCAACCACTAATACTCCAATGGCAACATGATACTCATCAACTACAAACAAAACTCCTGGTAATCCAAACAATAGCATGGCAACAACAAGATCAAAATAATACTCCAAGAAAAATGCCATGCATGAAGTCATGTAGCTATAGCAATATTTTAAACAAGTTCAAATAGATTGAACCATGTCACTGCATTACATGATGCAAATGGAGAGTGTGGCTTGCCCGGGGTGGAAGAAATCACCGGGAGAAGTGCGAGAAGCTCGTAGAAAGAATCACTGGAAATCATTCTCTCTCGGAGGGGACTGATTAAGGGCAGGGGAAAAATGGTCATCTTCAGAATATCAAAACATAGTGAAAGTGGTTCCATCAGAATGGGCTCGACGAAACGAAGAAGTGGGCTTTGGAATCACCTAATTTGGAGCTATGGTTAAAAAGATATAGCTATTTTTCTGTCAAGGACCCATTTGTAATAAAATCATCACAAACAGGCCCTTATCAAGAAAAACAGAACACGCCTTTTTAGAAAGTACGCTTTCCTTAGGGGAAAACGCCTTATGGCCCGAAGACAGAGCAGAGTACACTTTCAGTTGAGGAAAACATATTCTCGCGAATACGCTTTAACTTAACCACGTCGGCGGGGTGGGGTCAGCAAGCTCGGATGCTGACACGCGGGTCCCACCCTACCTCTCTCTCTCCTACTGGCCTTCTTCTTCTTTCCCCCGACGGAGCAGAATAGAGGCGAGGCCGGCCGCCTCGACAACGACCGTCGGCGGCTCCATCCACCTCCCGCGCCGTGCCGCATACCGGCGTGCTCAGCAGGCCGAGCCGCGCCGCCCTGGACCATCCAAGCAGCCCGAGGAGGTCGGCATCGAGGGGAGCCGTGGCTGCAGCGGACGAGGGTCCGGCCAGATTTTGAAGACGAGGTCATGGCGACTCTGGTGACGAACGGGGAGCTGCAGGGGAGGCTTTGGTGGCTAGGTGATCTACTAGAGGTGAAAGACGGGCGAGAGTGGCTTCGGTTCGGGCAAATTGGAGAAGATGTATGCGGCGGCCATGATGGCGATGGCAATGGCGAGGCAGAAGAGCTACTGGAGCCTAAAGAAGAGGTTGCGTGGGGCTCTGGGAAGGAGAGGAAGAAGTTTGTGAGTTCGGGGTTCTCGGGGGAGGGCTTAAATAGGCGCGGCGCAAGAAGGCCAAGCTGGTGTCGCCGTGGATACGTGTCCGGCGCCGCGGACGCGTGCCCATGCTTGCGAGCTCGGAGGAAGGCGACAGGGAGATGCAGAGAGGAGCCCACGAGGCTGAGGGGGCCAGGGAGCACGGGGAGGAAGGCGATGGCGATGAACAGAGCCAAATCGCCACTATTCGCCCGTGGTCACCCGGCGGCAAGCGTCGGTGAGGAAGCGGACGGAGGGGGAGAGGGGTCCAGGAGAACAACGACGATGAGAGATAGCTACTAGACATGCTCACGAGCGCGAAGACGATGAGAGGGAGCGGTGCCAAAGCACAAACAGTGCTCTGGACACGCCATAGCGCACATAGCGCGTAAACGTGCATTCCAGCTACGCGGTCACCACGAGACAACGCACAGGGAGGGCTGTAGAGGATGGCAAACTATGTCTGGGAGCTAGTCCTTCCGGGGTGGATCATTTATGAGGCATTGTCTTGATCTCGGGTGCTATGGTTAAATGGTAAATGAGCTCTGAAGTTTACTGCAATAAACTTGATCAGCTCAATGTGATCAACAGAGAGATGTTATTTGTCAAGTGTTATGTCTGGGCTATTTAGGCTAGGAAGGACTATGATCCTGGAGGTTTTGGACAACAATGGGCCACAAAATAATATAGTTGTTGTGTAACCCCAAAATTGGTCCAGAATCAAGATTTGGATGATGCTCTCCCCTGGAGTTATGGAATGGGATGCAACTTGGCAAATCCTCATTATATGGACATATAAAGATGCTGTAAAAAGCTCATGCCAAATTAACAAGCCAAAATGGCACTTGCTTCACAAACATCAATTCTGTCCCAAAACTTGGAATGATTTTGGTGATCAAATGTCACAATTAAATGATGCCATATGAGATGTTTTATGGGTATAAGGATGATCTGGTAATTTATCAGGATTTTTGAAGTAATATAAAATACACTTGCTTCACAACCTGCAAATATTCCCAGAATCAAAGATTGCCTCCTTTTCTCACATAGATGATTGGATGGGGCTGCAAACGGGTGGAGGGGGTTAATATGAGCACATTAAGGAGTGTGCAACAGTACAACGCATTTGGATATTCCTAGCTAGTACTTCCTTCACAATGGCTTCTGTTTGACAGAAACTTTGAAAAGCTGAGGAAGATTGGCTAGGCAAATAAAGTTGAACTTGTGCATGAGGCAATTATTTGGACATATAAGCATGCCAAAGAAGTTGGGGAGCAATCAAGAAAATATAGGTGGCACTTCCTTCACAGAAAACCACATTGGACAGAAATGAAGAATAATTATTGGGGAATTATTTTTGAACTGGCCAAGGAAATGTTTGGACATATTTGAGCTATATATGACCCAAAGGAATTATGAGAATTATTTGGGGATTTTTGGATGGACAGAAATATAGGTTGCTTCACAACCTAGGGCAGATAGGGTTATTCCCTTAATGAAAAAGGAATTTTCCCTGGAAAAATACTTTAGGCTTTGGTCAAGGAGTGAAGTGACATGATCTTGGCAAGGTTTTGAGAATGATTAGCAACTTGGGTGGGGGAATGAGGATGATTTCCCAGGTGGCAAGGCCACAGAACTACTCCAAAAAGAAAAATCGAGCAAAAACCAAATAAATCAAAAGAAAAAGAAACGGGCCAAAATCAAGGCTGTTACATTTCTCAAATTCACAAATACTCCACTAGCATAACTCTAATATCACCATCTTCATATCTCAAAACAATAATAAAGAATCAAACTTCTCATAGTATTCAATGCACTTTATATGAAAGTTTTTATAATATCCCCCTTGGATGCCTATCATATTAGGACTAAATTTACAACCAAAGCAAATTACCATGCTGTTCTAAAGACTCTCAAAATAATAGAAGTGAAGCATGAGAGTTCATCAATTTCTATAAAATAAATCCACCACCGTGCTCTAAAAAGATATAAGTGAAGCACTAGAGCAATATTGCCTAGCTCAAAAGATATAAGTGAAGCACATAGAGTATTCTAATAAATCGTGATTCATGCGTGTCTCTGCCAAAAGGTGTGTACAGCAAGGATGATTGTGGAAAACTAAAAAGCAAAGACTCAAACCATACAAGATGCTCCAAGCAAAACACATATCATGTGGTGAATAAAAATATAGCCTCAGGTAAATTTACCAATAGACGAAGACGAAAGAGGGGATGCCTTCTGGGGAATCCCAAAGCTTAGGAGTTTGGTTGTCCTTGAATATGTGGTGCCTTGCTCATCCCCATGCTTAGGCTCTTGCCACTCCTTATTCCATAGTTCATCAAATCCTTACCCAAAACTTGAAAACTTCACAACCCAAAACTCAATATAAAATCTCATAAGCTCCGTTAGTATAAGAAAATAAATCACCACTTTAAGGTACTATTGCAAACTCATTCTTTATTTATATTAGTGTAATACCTACTGTATTCCAACTTTTCCATGGTTCATACCCCCCGATACTACCCATAGATTCATCAAATTAAGCAAACAACACAAAGAAAACAGAATCTATCAAAAACAGAACAGTTTGTAGCAATTTGTAACTCTGGAATACTTCTGTAACTCCAACAATTCTGAAACATTAGGACAACCTGAGCAATTTGTGCACCAATCCATAGCAAAAATAATCAGATCAAAAGCATGTTTCAATAAAATCCTGGAAATTATTTACTGGGCGCAAAAGTTTCTGTTTTTCAGCAGGATCAACACAACTATCACCGTAAGCTATCCTAAAGGTTTAACTTGGCACAAACACTAACTAAAACACAAAACCACATCTAACCAGAGGCTAGATAAATTATTTGTTACTAAACATGAACAAAAAGCAAGGAACAAAAATAAAATTGGGTTGCCTCCCAACAAGCTCTATCGTTTAACGCCCTTAGATAGGCATAAAGCACGAATAGATCTAAGTAGTGTCATCTTTGGTATGCAATCCATAAGTGGCTCTCATAATAGATTCACATGGAAACTTAACTTTCTTTCTAGGAAAGTGTTCCATGCGCTTCCTTAACGGAAATTGGAATCTAATGTTTCCTTCTTTCATATCAATAATTGCACCAGTCGTTCTAAGGAAAGGTTTAGCAAGAATAATAGGACATGTAGGATTGCAATCTATATCAAGAACAATGAAATATATGTGCACATAATTCTTATTTGCAATAATTAGAACATCATTAATCCTTCCCATAGGTTTCTTAATAGTGGAATCCGCAAGATGCAAATTTAAAGAACAATCATCAAATTCATGGAAACCTAACACATCACATAAAGCTTTTAGAATCGTGGAAACGCTAGCACCCAAATCACACAAAGCATGGCACTCATCATAAAGTTTTCTAGTGATAGAAATTTCCAATTCAAGCTTTTCTTCAAAAGATTGCATCATAGCATCAACAATATGTTTAGTAAAAGCTTTGTTTTGATTATAAGCATGAGGAGAATTCAACATGGATTGCAACAAGGAGATACAACCTATTAAAGAACAATTATCATAATTAAATTCCTTGAAATCCAAAAGAGTGAGTTCATTGCTACTTAAAGTCTTGACCTCTCCAATCCCACTTTTATCAAATATTTCATAAGATTGAACATTCTCCAAATATGTGGGATCTAAAGTTGACACTCTTCCAAACCCACTTTCAATATTATTGCAAACATTATTATCAATCTCATATTAATCATGGGGTTTAAATAAATTTTCAAGACCATAAGAAGAATCACCCCAATCATGATCATTGCAATAAGTAGCGGACATAGCAAAACTAGCATCCCAAGCTTAGGGTTTTGCATATTATTAGCACAACTAACATTTATAGAATTTATAATAACATCGTTATAATCATGCTTTTCATTGAAGGAGCTATCATGAATCACTTTGTAATTTTCTTCTTTCAACACTTCATCAAAAAAATTAGATTCACGAATTACAAGCAAAACCTCCTAAAGATAATCTAGGGCACACAACTCACTAGCAATTGGTTCATCATAATTGGATCTCTTAACAAGATTAGCAAGTGGATGAGGATCCATAAAATTTTTGGTTTCTGATTTTCAATACACAATTATTCGAAGCGAACAAGCAAATGAACCAAGTAAGACATAAGGGCAAATGACAAGATGAACGGAAGAAGGGCGAAGAAAAGGCAAATCTTTTTGAAAATCGTTTTAGAGGTGGGGGGAGGAAAATGAGAGGCGAATGGCGAATAATGTAATGCAAGAGATGAGAGTTTACGATGGGTACTTGGTGTGGCTTGACATCGCATAGATTTCCCCGCAACGGCGCCAGAAATTCTTCCTGCTACCGCTTGAGCTTGCGTTGGTTTTTCCCTTGAAGAGGAAAGGGTGATGCAGCAAAGTAGAGTAAGTATGTCCCTCAGTTTGAGAACCAAGGTATCAATCCAGTAGGCGACAATGCACAAGTCGCCGAATACCTGCACAAACAATCAAACAAACTTGTACCCAACGCGATAAAGGAGTTGTCAATCCCTTCATGATTACTTGCAAAAGTGAGATCTGGTAGAAATAGGTAAATAGTAAAGTAAATATTTCTGGTATTTTTGGTTTATAGATCGGAAAGTAAAAGATTGCAAAATAGTTGATCGAAAACTAATATGATGGAAAACAAAACTTGTATCATGGAAAAGAGACTTAATATGATGGAAAAGAGACTCAGGGGCCATATGTTTCACTAGTAGCTTCTCTCAAGATAGCAAATAATATGGCGGGTGAACAAATTACTGCCGAGCAATTGATAGAAGAGCGCATAATTTTGACGATATCTAAGGCAATGATCATGAACATAGGCATCACGTCCGTGCCAAGTAGACCGAAACGATTCTACATCTACTACACATCGACCGCTATCTAGCATGCATCTAGACTATTAAGTTAGTAAAGAACGGAGTAACTCACTAAGTAAGATGATATGATGTAGAGGAATTAACTCAAGCAATATGATGAAAACCCCATCTTTTTATCCTTGATGGAAAAATATAATACGTGCCTTGTTGCCCCTACCGTCACTGGGAAAGGACACTGCAAGATTGAACCCAAAGCTAAGCACTTATCCCATTGCAAGAAAAACCAATCTAGTAGGCCAAACTAAACTGATAATTCGTAGAGACTTGCAAAGATATCAAATCATGCATATGAGAATTCATAGAAGATTCAAATAATATTCATAGATAATCTGATCATAAATCCACAATTCATCAGATCTTGGCAAACACACCGCAAAAGAGTATTACATCAAATAGATCTCCAAGAACATCAAGGAGAACATGGTGTTGAGAATCAAAGAGAGAGAAGAAGCCATCTAGCTACTAGATATGGACCCGTAGGTGTGTAGTAAACTACTCACACTTCATCGGAAGGGCAATGGTGTTGATGTAGAAGCCCTCCGTCATCGAATCCCCCTCTGACAGGACGCCGGAAAAGGCCCCTAGATGGGATATAACGGGTATAGAAGGTTGCAGCGGTGGAAAAGTGTTTTCTTGGCTCTCTCTGACGGTTTTTGGGTATAAGAGTATATATGGGTCAAAGAATTACGTCAGGAGACCCACGAGGGGCCCACAAGGCAGGGGCGCGCCCTGCCCTCCAGGGCACGCCCTCCACACTTGTGGCCGCCTCGAGGCTTGCTACCTCTTGAGCTTGTGTTGGTTTTCCCTTGAAGAGGAAAGGGTGATGCAGCAAAGTAGTGTAAGTATTTCCCTCAGTTTTGAGAACCAATGTATCAATCGAGTAGGAGATAACGCATAATTCACCGAATAGTTGCACAAACAATCAACAGCTTGCACCCAACGCAATAAAGGGGTTGTCAATATCTTCACGGTCACTTGCAAAAATGAGATCTGATAGAGATTGATAAACGGTAAAGTAAATATTTTTGGTATTTTTAGTTTACAGATTGTTAAGTAGATATTGCAAAATAGTAGATCGGAAACTAGCAAGATGTAAATGAGATTCAATAATATGGAAAAGAGACTCGGGTTCCATAGGTTTCACTAGTGGCTTCTCTCAAGATAGCATAAATTACGGTGGTAAACAAATTACTGTCGAGCAATTGATTGAAAAGCTCATAGTTATGACGACATCTAAGGCAATGATCATGAACATAGGCATCATGTCCGTGTCAAGTAGACCGGCTCCTGCCTGCATCTACTACTATTACTCCACACCTCGACCGCTATCCAGCATGCATCTCGAGTATTAAGTTCACAAAGAACGGAGTAACGCATTAAGAAAGATGACATGATGTAGAGGAATTAACACAAGCAATATGATGAAAACCCCATCTTGTTATCCTCGATGTCAACAATACAATACGTGTCTTGATACCCCTACTGTCAGTGGGAAAGGATACACAAGATTGAACCCAAAGCTAAGAACTTCTCCCATGGCAAGAAAGATCAATCTAGTAGGCCAAACAAATCCAAAAATTCGAAGATACTTGCAAAGATATCAAATCATGCATATAAGAATTCAGATAAGAACCAAATAATATTCATAGATAATCTTGATCATAAATCCACAATTCATCGAATCTCGGCAAACACACCACAAAAGAATATTACATCGAATAGATATCCAAGAACATCGAGGAGAACATGGTATTGATAATCAAAGAGAGAGAAGAAGCCATCTAGCTAATAACTATGGACCCGATGGTCTGTGGTAAACTACTCACGCCCCATCGGAGAGGTAATGGTGTTGATGTAGAAGCCCTCCATGATCGAATCCCCTTCCGGCAAGGTGCCAGAAATGGTCCCTAGATGGGATCTCACAAGTACAGAAGGTTGCGGTGGTGGAAAAGAGGTTTCGTGGCTCTCCCTGATGTTTCTAGGGTATAAGAGTATATATAGGCGAAGGAACTAGGTCAGGGGAGTTACGAGGGGCCCACGAGGGTGGGGGCGCGCCTACCCCCTGGACGTACCCTCCTGCCTCGTGGCTTCCTTGTTGCGTCTCTGACTTCATCTCCAAGTCCTCTTGTTTGCTTTCGGTCCAAGAAAGATCATCGTGAAGGTTTCATTCCGTTTGGACTCCGTTTCGTATTCCTTTTCTGTAAAACTCTAAAACATGCAAAAAAAACAGAAACTGGCACTGGCCCCTCGGTTAATAGGTTAGTCCCAAAAATAATATAAAATAGGACATTAATGCCCATTAAACATCCAAAATAGATAATGTAATAGCATGGAACAACCAAAAATTATAGATATGTTGGAGACGTATCAAGCATACCCAAGCTTAATTCTTGCTCGTCCTCGAGTAGGTAAATAATAAAAACAGAATTTTTGATGTGGAATGCTACCTAACATATTTATCCATGTAATTTTCTTTATTGTGGCATGAATGTTCAGATCCGCAAGATTCAAGACAAAAGTTTAATATTTACATAAAAACAATAATACTTCAAGCATACTAACAAAGCAATCATGTCTTCTCAAAATAACATGGCCAAAGAAAGCTATCCCTACAAAATCATATAGTATGGCTATATGTTCTATCTTCATCACACAAAATATTTAAATGATGCACAACCCCGATGAGAAGCCAAGTAATTGTTTAATATTTTTGATGTTCTCAAACTTTTTAAATCTTCACGCAATACATGAGTGTGAGCCATGGATATAGCACTATAGGTGGAATAGAATGGTGGTTGTGGAGAAGACAAAAAGGAGAAGATAGTCTCACATTAACTAGGCGTATCAACGGGCTATGGAGATTCCTATCAATAGATATCAATGTGAGTGAGTAGGGATTGCCATGCAATGGATGCACTAGAGCAATAAGTGTATGAAAACTAAGTGGGTGTCCATCCAAGTTGCTTGCTCACAAAGACCTAGGGCACTTTGAGGAAGCCCATCATTGGAATATACGAGCCAAGTTCTATAATAAAAATTCCCACTAGTATTTGAAAGTGACAACATAGGAGACTCTCTATCATGAAGATCATGTTGCTACTTTGAAGCACAAGTGTGGAAAAAGGATAGTAACATTGTCCCTTCTCTCTTTTTCTCTCAAATTTTCTATTTGGGCCTTCTCCCTTTTTATGGCCTCCTTTATTTATTTATTTTTTATTTTCCGTCCGGAGTCTCATCCCAACTTGTGGGGGAATCATAGTCTCCATCATCCTTTCCTCACATGGGACAATTAATGCTCTAAAAATGAAGATCACCACACTTTTATTTACTTACAACTGAAGAATTACAACTCAATACTTAGAAGAAAATATGACTCTATGTGAATGCCTCCGGCGGAGTACCGGTATGTGCAATGAATCAGGAGTGACATGTATGAAAAATTTATGAATGGTGGATTTTCCACAAATACGATATCAACTACATGATCATGCAAAGAAATATGAAAATGATGGAGCATGTCATAATAAACGGGATGGTGGAAAGTTGCATGGAAATATATATTGGTATGTCTATGGAAATGCCATAATAGGTAGGTATGGTGGCTGTTTTGAGGAAGGTATATGGTGGGTGTATGGTATCAGCGAAAATTGCGCGACACAAGAGAGGCTAGCAATGGTGGAAGGGTGAGAGTGCGTATAATCCATGGACTCAACATTAGTCATAAAGAACTCACATACTTATTGCAAAAATATAATAGTTTTCAAAATGAAGTACTATGCGCATGCTCCTAGGGGGTTAGATTGGTAGGAAAAGATCATCGCTCATCCCCGACCGCCACTCATAAGGAAGACAATCAATAAATAAATCATGCTTCAACTTCATCACATAATGGTTCACCATACGTGCATGCTACGGGAATCACAAACTTTAACACAAGTATCTCTCAAATTAACAATTACTCCATTAGCATGACTCTAATATCACAATCTTCATATCTCAAAACAATCATAAAGAATCAAACTTCTCATAGTATTCAATGCACTTTATATGAAAGTTTTTATTATATCCATCTTGGATGCCCATCATATTAGGACTAATTTTATAACCAAAGAAAATTACCATGTTGTTCTAAAAGACTCTCAAAATATATAAGTGAAGCATGAGAGTTCAACAATTTCTATAAAGTAAAACCACCGTCGTGCTGTAAAAGATACAAGTGAAGCACTAGAGCAATATTGTCTAGCTCAAAAGATATAAGTGAAGCACATATAGTATTCTAATAAATCACGATTCATGCGTGTCTCTCCCAAAAGGTGTGTACAGCAAGGATGATTGTGGTAAACTAAAGAGCAAAGACTCAAATCATACAAGACACTCCAAGCAAAACACATATCATGTGGTGAATAAAAATATAGCCTCAAGTAAAGTTACCGATAGACGAAGACGAAAGAGGGGATGCCTTCCGGGGCATCCCCAAGCTTAGGATTTTGGTTGTACTTTAATTTTACCTTGGGGTGCCATGGGAATCCTCAAGCTTAGGCTCTTGCCACTCCTTATTCCATAGTCCATCAAATCCTTACCCAAAACTTGAAAACTTCACAACACAAAACTCAACAGAAAATCTCATGAGCTCCGAATAAATCACCACTTTAAGGTAGTGTTGTGAACTCATTCTTTATTTATATTGGTGTAAAATATACTGTATTTCAACTTATCCATGGTTCATACCCCCCGATACTACTCATAGATTCATCCAAATAAGCAAACAACACGTGAAAAACAAAATCTGTCAAAAACAGAACGGTCTATAGTAATCTGTAACTCTCGAGTACTTCTGTAACTCCAAAAATTATAAAATAAACTGGTGTACCTGAGGAATTTGTCTATTAATCTTCTGCAAAAATAATCAACTTAAAAGCACTCTTCTATAAAAAAATGACAGGTAATCTCGTGAGCGCAAAAGTTTCTATTTTTCAGCAAGGTCAAATTAACTTTCACCCAAGTCTTCCCAAAGGTTTTACTTGACACAAACACTAATTAAAAATTAAAATCACATCTAACCAGAGGCTATATAGATTATTTATTACTAAAAGGAGTAAAAAGTAATGAACAAAAATAAAATTGGGTTGCCTCCCAACAAGCGCTATTGTTTAACGCCCTTAGCTAGGCGTTGATAATTTTAATGATGCTCACATGAAAGACAATAATTGAACCACAAAGAGAGCATCATAAAACATTTGAAAAACACATCTAAATCTAACATACTTCCTATGCATAGGCATCTTATAGGAAAATAAATTATCATAGCAAGAAAAAACTAGCATATGCAAGGAACAAGAAAGAGACGATAGCAATCTTAACATGAAGAGAGGTAATTTAGTAACACGAAAATTTCTACAACCATATTTTCCTCTCTCATAATAATTACATGTATGATCATAAGAAAATTCAACAATATAGCTATCACATAAAATATTCTCTTCATGATCCACATGCATGCAAAGTTGACACTCTTTCAAAATAGTGGGATTAACATTAACTAAATTCATGACCTCTCCAAACCCACTTTTATCAAAAATTTCATAAGATTGAACATTCTCCAAATATGTGGAATATAAAGTTGACACTCTTCCAAACCCACTTTCAATAATATTGCAAATACTATTATCAATCTCATATTCATCACGGGGCTTAAATAAATTTTCAAGATCATAAGAAGAATCACCCCAATCATGATCATTGCAACAAATAGTATTCATAGCAAAACTAGCATCCCCAAGCTTGAGGTTTTGCATATCATTAACACAATTGACATTAAGAGAATTTATAATAACACCATTGCAATCATGCTTTTCATCGAAGGAACTATCAAGTATGGGTGCAATAGAAACGATCTCATTTTTAACATAAGAAACTATATCAAATTTGTCTTCATATATATTGGCATCATGGCCACAAGAATAGCAAGCATCATGCTCATCAAGGGATATTTCAATCAAATCATCGGAATCATAATTATCTATAGATTCATGCATATCATTATTTTCTTCCAAAGCAACGATCATTCTTTCAATAAATTCTTCGATATATACTATATGAGCTTAGTTTTCATAGCAATATTTAAGTATGTCAAAATTTTCAGAGTTGAAGAGAGTAATACCATACTTTTCAATCAACGAAGCAACTTCATAAGCACCCTTAAGTATGTCAAAGTTCTTCAATTTGTTCGATATCAGAGTAACTATAAAAACCCTTTGCATAAGAAGATAAGATTTCATTATCATAAAACTCACATAGGTAGGGAAGGTGTTTTTTAGGGTCCTTAGAGCAACAAGTAAAATCATAAATTTCACAAAGATTCCAAGCATAACACAGAAAATTGTTTATTTGATTCGATAAGAGTCTCCCTTTTTCACACAAACGGTGACACACAAAATGAGCATGCTCATCTAAAGATTTTTCATCAACTAAACTAGTTGGGGTTTCAGCACGAGCACATATAGATCGAACATGATCCAAGTAGAACACTTTAAGTGGATCCATATCAATAGATTTTTAGCAAGCAAATATGCAAGCAAATAGAAGGCACATGGAAACACAAGAAAGACATACGGAAAGAAGGCGAAGAAGAGGCGAATCTTTTCAAAAATTGTTTTAGAAGTGGGGGAGAGGGAAATGAGAGGTGAATGGCGAATAATGTAATGCAAAGGAGAAGAGTTTATGATGGGTACTTGGTATGGCTTGACTTGACATCGATCTTCCCGACAACGGCGCCAGAGATCCTTCTTGCTACCTCTTAAGCTTGCCTTGGTTTTCCCTTGAAGAGGAAAGGGTGATGCAGCAAAGTAGCGTAAGTATCTCCCTTAGTTTTGAGAACCAATGTATCAATCCAGTAGGAGACAACACACAAGTTACTGAATACCTGCATAAACAATCAACAACTTGCAACCAACACAATAAAGGGGTTGTCAAACCCTTCACGGTCACTTGCAGAAGTGAGATATGATAGAGATAGATAAACGGTAAAGTAAATATTTTTGGTATTTTTGGTTTATAGATTGCAAAATAGTAGATCGGAAACTAGCAAGATGTAAACGAGATTAAATAATATGGAAAAGAGATCCGGGGGCCATAGTTTCACTAGTGGCTGATACGTCCATTTTGCATCATGCTTTCATATTGATATTTATTGCATTATGGGGTGTTATTACATGATATATCACAATACTTATGCCTATTCTCTCTTATTTTACAAGGTTTACATGAAGAGGGAGAATGTCGGTACTTGGGATTCTGGGCTGGAAAAGGAGCAAATATTAGAGACCTATCCTGCACAGCTCCAAAAGTCCTAAAACTCCATGAAAATCATTTTTGGAATTAATAAAAAATATTGGTGAAAGAATCAGCGTCAGGGGGCCCACACCTTGTCCATGAGGGTGGGGGCGCCCCCCACCTACGGCGCACCCCCTGCCTCGTGGGCCCCCTGACAGCCCTCCGGTGGCCATCTCTGCTATATGAAGTCTTTTACCCTGGAAAAAAATCATAAGCAAGCTTACGGGATGAGACTCCGCCGCCACGAGGCGGACCTTGGCGGAACCAATCTAAGGCTCCGGCGGAGCTATTCTGCTGGGGAAACTTCCCTCCGGGAGGGGGAAATCATCACCATCGTCATCACCAACGATCATCTCATCGCGAGGGGGTCAATCTCCATCAACTTCTTCACCAGCACCATCTCCTCTAGAACCCTAGTTCATCTCTTGTATCCAATCTTTGTACCAAAACCTCAGATTGGTACCTGTGGGTTGCTAGTAGTGTTGATTACTCCTTGTAGTTGATGCTAGTTGGTTTATTTGGTGGAAGATCATATGTTCAGATCCTTAACGCCTATTAATACCCCTCTGATTATGAACATGAATATGCTTTGTGAGTAGTTACGTTTGTTCCTGAGGACATGGGAGAAGTCTCGCTATTAGTAGTCATATGAATTTGGCATTCGTTTGATATTTTGATGAGATATAAGTTGTCTCTCCTCTAGTGGTGTTATGTGAACGTCAACTACATGACACCTCACCATTATTTGGGCCTAGAGGAAGGCATTGGGAAGTAATAAGTAGATGATGGGTTGATAGAGTGACAGAAGCTTAAGCCCTAGTTTATGCGTTGCTTCGCAAGGGGCTAATTTGGATCCACATGTTTCATGCTATGGTTAGGTTTACATTAATACTTCTTTTGTAGTTGCGGATGCTTGCAATAGGGGTTAATCATAAGTGGGATGCTTGTCCAAGAAAGGGTAGTACCCAAGCACCAGTCCACCCACATACTAAATTATCAAAGGAACGAACGCGAATCATATGAGTGTGATGAAAACTAGCTTGACGATAATTCCCATCTATCCTCGGGAGCACTTTTCTCTGTATAAGAACTTGTCCAGGCTTGTCCTTTGCTAAAAAAAGGATTGGGACATCTTGCCGCACCTTTTTTACTTTCATTGCTTGTTACCTGTTACAAATTATCTTATCACAAAACTATCTATTACCTACAATTTCAGTGCTTGCAGAGAATACCTTACTGAAAACCGCTTGTCATTTCCTTCTGCTCCTCGTTGGGTTTGACACTCTTACTTATCGAAAGGACTACGATAGATCCCCTACAATTGTGGGTGATCAAGACTCTTTTTTGGCGCCGCTGCCGGGGAGTGCAGCGCTTTTGGTAAGTGGAACTTGGTAAGGAAACATTTATATAGTGTGCCGAAATTTACTGTCACTTGTTACTATGGAAACTATTCCTTTGAGGGGCTTGTTCGGGGTATCTTCACCCCGACCAGTAGAGCAAAGAGTTGCTCCTCAACCTACAGAACCTACTGAAAATGTTTACTTTGAAATTCCTTTGGGTATGGTAGAGAAACTGCTAGCTAACACTTTTACAGGAGATGGAACATTACATCCCGACTTGCACCTAATCTATGTAGATGAAGTTTGTGGATTATTTAAGCTTGCGGGTGTGCCCGAGGATGTTATTAAGAAGAAGGTTTTCCCTTTATCTTTGAAGGGAGACGCATTGACATGGTATAGGCTATGTGATGATGTGGGATCCTGGGACTATAGACGATTGATATTGGAATTTCACCAGAAGTTTTATCCTATGCATCTTGTTCATCGTGATCGTAATTATATATATAATTTTTGGCCTCGCGAAGGAGAAAGCATCGCTCAAGCTTGGGGGAGGATTAAGTCAATGTGATATCCATGCCCCAATCATGAGCTCTCAATAGAAATGATTATTAAAAAAATTTATGCTCGGCTTTCTCTCAACAATCGCACCATGCTCGATACTTCTTGTGTTGGGTCTTTTGTGATGAAGACTATTGAATCCAAATGGGATTTATTGGAAAGAATTAAATGCAACTCTAAAGATTGGGATTCCAACGATGGTAAGGAGACAAGTATGACACCTAAATTTGATTGTGTTAAATATTTTATGGATACCAATGTCTTTCGTGAGTTTAGCACTAAATATGGACTTGACTCTGAGATAGTAGCTTCTTTCTATGAATCATTTGCTAATCATGTTGATCTCCCTAAGGAGAAGTGGTTTAAATATAATCCTCCCACTAAAGTAAAAGTAGTTGCACCTATTAAAGTTGAAGAAAAGACTATCACTTATATTGATCCTATTGTTCCTTCCACTTATATTGAGAAACCACCCTTCCCTGTTAGGATAAAGGATCATGCTAAAGCTTCAACTGTGGTTCGTAAGAGTAATACTAGAACATACACACCACCTGAGCAAATTAAAGTTGAACCTAGTATTGCTATGGTTAAATATCTCTTGGATGATAATATTGATGGGCATGTTATTTATTTCTATGATGAAGCTGCTAGAATTGCTAGACCCGATGCAAAGAAACATAGACCTGTAGTAGGCATGCCTGTTATTTCTGTTAAAAAAGGAGATCATTGTTATCATGGCTTATGTGATATGGGTGCGAGTGCCAGTGCAATACCTTATTCCTTATATGAAGAAATTATGCATGATATTGCACCTGCTGAGGTAGAAGAAATTGATGTTACAATTAAGCTTGCCAATAGAGATACTATTTCACCAATTGGGATTATTAGAGATGTTGAAGTCTTGTGTGGGAAAGTTAAATATCCTGCTGATTTTCTTGTTCTTGGTTCCCCACAAGATGAATTTTGTCCCATTATATTTGGTAGACCCTTCTTGAATATTTTTAATGCTAAGATTGATTGCGAAAAGGATGTTGTTACTATTGGTTTAGGGGATATGTCTCATGAGTTTAATTTTTCTAAGTTTCATAGACAACCCCATGATAAAGAATTTCCTAGTAAGGACGAAATTATTGGTCTTGCTTCTATTGCCGTGCCTCCTACTGATCCTTTAGAACACTATTTGCTAGACCATGAAAATGATATGTTTATGAATGAAAGAAGGGAGATAGATGAAGTACTCTTTAAACAGGGTCCTATTTTGAAACACAACTTATCCATTGAAATCCTAGGGGATCCTCCACCACCCAAGGGTGATCCCGTGTTTGAGCTTAAACCATTACTTGATACTCTTAAATATGCTTATCTCGATGAAAAGAAGATATATCCTGTTATTATTAGTGCTAACCTTTCAGAGCGAGAAGAGGAAAGACTATTGAAAAGTCTGAAGAAGCACTGTGCTGCTATTGGATATACTCTTGATGATCTTAAGGGCATTAATCCCACTCTATGCCAACACAGAATAAAATTGGAAGAAGACGCCAAACCAGTTATTGATCACCAACGACGGTTAAATCCTAAGATGAAGGAAATGGTAAGAAAGGAAATACTAAAGCTCCTAGAGGCAAGTATAATTTATCCCGTTGCTGATAGCTAGTGGGTAAGTCCTGTTCATTGTGTCCCTAAGAAGTGAGGTATTACTGTTGTTCCTAATGATAAAGATTAATTGATCCCGCAAAGAATTATTACAGGTTATAGGATGGTAATCGATTTTCGCAAATTAAATAAAGATACTGAAAAGGATCATTACCCTTTACCTTTTATTTATCAAATGGTAGAAAGACTATCCAAACATACACATTTTTGCTTTCTAGATGGTTACTCTGGTTTCTCTCAAATACCTGTGTCAGCGGAGGATCAAGAAAAGACTACTTTTACTTGCCCTTTCGGTACTTTTGCTTATAGACGTATGCCTTTTGGTTTATGTAATGCACCCGCTACCTTTCAAAGATGCATGATGGCTATATTCTCTGACTTGTTTGAAAAGATTTGTGAGGTATTCATGGATGATTTCTCTGTTTATGGATCGTCTTTTGATGATTGCTTGAGCAACCTTGAACGAGTTTTGCAGAGATGCGAAGATACTAGTCTTGTTTTAAATTGGGAGAAGTGCCACTTTATGGTTAATGAAGGCATTGTCTTGGGGTATAAAATTTCTGAAAGAGGTATTGAAGTTGATAAAGCTAAAGTTGATGCAATTGAAAAGATGTCGTGTCCTAAGGACATCAAAAGTATAAGAAGTTTCCTTGGTCATTGTCGGTGTCAAAACCGGCGGATCTCGGGTAGGGGGTCCCGAACTATGCATCTAAGGCTAATGGTAACAGGAGACTGGGACACGATGTTTACCTAGGTTCGGGCCCTCTCGATGGAGGTAATACCCTACTTCCTGCTTGATTGATCTTGATGATATTACTATTACAAGAGTTGATCTACCACGAGATCGTAGAGGCTAAACCCTAGAAGCTAGCCGATGATTATGATTGTTGTTGTCCTACGGACTAAACCCTCCGGTTTATATAGACACCGGAGGGGGCTAGGGTTACACACAGTCGGTTACAGAGAAGGAGATATATCATCTGAATCGCCAAGCTTGTCTTCCACTCAAAGGAGAGTCCCATCCGGACGCGGGACGAAGTCTTCAATCTTGTATCTTCATAGTCCAACAGCCCGGCCAAAGTACATAGTCCGGCTGTTCGGATACCCCCTTATCTAGGACTCCCTTAGTAGCCCCTCAACCAGGATTCAATGATGATGAGTCCGGTGCGCAGATTGTCTTCGGCATTGCAAGGCGGGTTCCATCCCCGAATACTCCAAGGTAAATTTCGAACACTTAAGTCATGTCCGGCTCTGTAAGACAAATTTCACATACCACCATAGAGAGAACAATAATCCACAAATATAATCTGCTGACAACTCTTCGTAACGTGACATCATGCCACGGCCCGACCATTATTCGAACTGTTTTTTACAAGTAGCCACCGCACACATTGCAAGGCGGTTTCCTCGGCACGTCTTGTCGAAGCAGAGATCGTGTCCCCATTATCGCGGGATCCTCATCAATACGGGTATGGGTAACCTCACCACGCCTGTTGGCATGACTCCGCGTTTTTAGGCAAGTCCCAAGCGGTTATGCTGGGGACGCTTGATATCCTCCCCCTTTATAGAGGGGCCAAGGCCTATCCCTTCCTTACCACGCTTGCGCCTTTCTATCTCTCGAGTTCCAACACCCGAAGCTCAACCTTAGGCACTTCGGATCTTCAATTATGTCCGGATCCAACCTCAGGGTCGGTGGATGGTCTCCTCTATCACAGAGGAGGACTTTGCGAAGCTCAGGGAGGCCAGATATTTGACCGCTGACGTTAAGCATAGGCTTCCCGCCCCTGAGCAGGTCTTCCCCACTCCCGAACCCAACGAGAGTGTCGTATTTATTTCTCACTTCCTCCGAGGCTTGAGCCTTACTCTTGATCCCTTCGTGAGAGGGCTCATGTTCTATTACGGGCTAGATTTTCACGATCTAGCTCTGGATTCCATCTCAACATCTCGTCGTTTATTGTCGTGTGTGAAGCCTTCCTCCACATCACCCTACACTTCGGCCTATGGCTCAAGACCCTCAATGTGAAGCCGAAGGTGATTGAAGGGCAACACGTGGAGTGCGGAGGTGCCACAATAAGCAGAAATGCCGATGCTCCATGGCCGGAAGGTTCCTTCCTGGAGGTGTCTGGCCTGTGCAACGGAGGTGGTTTTACATCACAGCTCCCGAGGCACAACGTGGGTGGCTGCCCCTGCCTTCCGTCCGGGACCTCGGCCTCAACTGGTGCCGTGGGCCAATGTGGGACTAGACTGGGGGCCTGCTAATGACGTACCAACATTGCAAAGCCGTATTCGGGAGCTCCTTGAGAGGGATATCGATCTTGTCAAAATCATTCGGGTAATGCTAGTTCGGCGGATCCTACCGTGCAAACGTCGGCCTCTCCAGATGTGGGAGCTCAATCTGAAAGGTCCGCGAACCATTCAACACTTCTTCGGTACGACGCTTGATGGTATGTACAAGTTATTCCTCGGACCACAAGTAAGGTGTCCGGACACCACCGAGGATGCTGGCCTGAGCTGCAACCGCCTAGATACCCAAGTGAGTAACCCTGTAACCGAACACTTCACTTATTTTTAATACAACATCATTCTGAAATCTTGTCCGCGGCCAGGATTGGCTCAGTAAGGCAGAGAGGATCAGGTGTCCGGCCCCACTTCCCGAAGGCTCGCCAAGTACTGCAATAGCCAGGATACTTAGACGCGCATTAAGCCAAGTGCCCTCAGGGAAAGGGGGAGAGAAGAATTGAGAAGCCGAACTCCACACATTGCACATCCAAACCTGGGGAATTACTGTCTCCATGAAGGAGGATAATCGGGGAGGTTTTTCCAAGGTTTCCTCCCCCCGTGGGAAGAAAAGGGCTGCCTCCGAAGACTTGGAGACGAAGGCGCCTAAGCAAGGGAAGAAAACTTCACTAGGGGTCCATGCCCCGAAGGGCGTCCTCACCGCACCGTGCCCGCCCACGGGCCAGCCCTCACCAAGCTGTAAGTTAATAAACAAGAAGCTATTGCTTTTTCCTCTAAGAACAATAACTAGGATCCATTTTTTGCAGTCTGGCTAGTAGCTCGTCTCAACAGGGTACGTCTTCGGGGGATCTTCTTTCGCAGATGATGGAGAGTGAAACCCCACCTTCCTCTCCGCCCCATGGGACAGGTGACCCCGAGGTATCGTCATGGAGGAGTCCAGATCCGCTGAGGCCGAAAGCTAGCACTTCGGCCGCCCCGAGCTCGGCGCGTTCGGCTCCCTTAGAGTGCAATGAGAAGGGTCTAGA
Organism: Triticum dicoccoides; assembly: GCF_002162155.2. Classification (NCBI taxonomy): domain Eukaryota; kingdom Viridiplantae; phylum Streptophyta; class Magnoliopsida; order Poales; family Poaceae; genus Triticum; species Triticum dicoccoides. The sequence continues at coordinate 787,087,188 of NC_041383.1, forward strand.
ACAGTCCGGTGCCCAGCCGAACATGCTGACGGGCCTCCTGGAGCAAGCTGCTCTCTCAGAGGATCACCATACACTAATGGGTATGGTGTTGGAGAAGATTTCATCCGCCACAAGCAGGTTAAATGAAGCTTTTGGAAGTTTGCTCAAAGGCTTCGAGGTATGCGATTAAAGACATAATTTTTGGCTGTATCGCATGCGCTAGGTGTGCTCCGTATAGATAGTAGCCCTTGAGACTCTGGTTGCCAGCCCTAGGCGGCAAACGGAGGATCACACTCTCAGGTAATGAACACACTGCATTCATGTGCAGGTGGCTAAGGGTCCGGCAGTAGACTGGACCTCTGAATTCGCCGAACTAAGGCGACAGATTGATGTGGTGGATGCCGACATCACGCTTGTAAACAAGTCGCTTGACGAATCACAGAGTATGCACACATTTTTTCCTCATTTGATTAGGAAATATTAAGAGGATTGTAATACTAATATGGTATGATGTGGCTGCTGGCGGAGCTGCTGCCATTGAGGCCGTGAGGGCGGAACTTGCCCTAGCCAAGGAACAAGCCCGGGCTGGTAATGCAGCTGCCCTAAAGGCGGCCAAAGACTTGAGAGCCGAAGAGCCTGCTCATCACCGAAGCGAATAAAAGATAGCCGAGATGGTTGTGGAGCTGAGGGACGCCACCGGCCTGTATGAGCTTCTCGAGAAGGAGAATCAGGCAAAGGCGGCTGACCTGAAGAAGACCCTGGATTCGGCTAAGGAGACGCGCTCTGAAACTAGAGATGCACAGGAGGAACTTCGACAAGCCAGATAAATCGCGGCTGGAAACCCCTATTTGTTGCGGATGAAGTTCTTAGATCCAAAGTATGCTCCTTTGGATCGGCTTTGGAGCGCTATAGATGAGTATCCGGACTTGGCGAAAAGTACGGCTGATGCGGCCAAGTTATTCAAGGATCATAAAGATAATGAAATACAAAGGCTGTTCTGGTCGCAATTTAGCGCTCCAACACGCTCATTGCTATTGAGTGAGAGGATGGCCGCTATAGCCGAGCTCCATAGGTTGTCCGATCTTGCAATGAGGTCTGTAATAGATCGTCTATGGCCGAAGGGACCGAGGCCAGACAGTTACTTTGGTTTAGTGCAACAATTATTTGGCGCCGGATCGCGAATTGATGCTATGAAAAGGTCGGCGTGCATAGAGGGTGCGCGGATGGCTCTTGCCCATGTTAAGACATATTGGGCAGATATGGAGGCCACCAGCATTGCAACCCAGAGTCCGGTAGGAAGCCATGACCCAGCCGAGCACTATTTTGAGCAGGTCACAGAAGGTGCCCGTATAATAGAGGCTCAGTGCTCGAAGAATATCATGTTCGAGTGACAAGTCGATTAATTGTAAACAATTATGTGTTAAATATAGAGGTTGTGTTTATACTTTTGCCTGAAAGTGTTATAATGCCTCATGTGCGGCCGTTTATGTATTCATATAACTTGAAAGTTAGCAGTCGTTGGCTTTAGCCCCCACGCATATAATGCGGGGGTGTTTGAAAAAATATGCGTAATCACACTTGATCCAACGTCTTGATCCATTAAGGAGGTGACCACACGTCGAACCAGGCAACCGGACTATATAGCTGTAACACTTTCACTTAGCCATAGGAGTTTAATGGTGGGGCTACTATGTAGCCCCCAGTACTTCCGTGTGCATCCGGATAGGGGCGCGTATGTACGTGACCGAGAAATGGTCCTTCGTCAATGCGTAGGAATCCTATAGATTCTGATGAGTCCTCGAGTGGTTGACTAGTCTCTTGATATATCATGACAGTTAGTTTTCGGCTTTCTCTATTGAGGTACTCATCCGGAATAACCAGGGCACAATCACAGTAGTTCTCCTTTGGCCGCCTTATCTGATAGAACGGAACGTAAGGCAGCAAACCCAGGAGCCGGGCAAACCCAACATTTGACCAAAGACATGATTCGGAGCTGATGCATATAAGGCCAAACTCGCGACGCCGAACACTCCCGAAGGTATTCGGACTTTATAACATAAACTGGGCTGAGCAACGCCCTTGAGTATGAACCTTGTATTTCCAGGTACATGCATGGATCTGTCGTGGCGAAATGCCTATAACGCCAGTATCCGCTATGGGTGTATTGAATGCCCACGGGATGTCAAGCAACAAAAGACAGTAAAGAAGGTTTACACAGGGGCTTAATCTAAAGAGAAACCTTTGAGCGGCGCACTGCTGCATGTCTGCGCCTTTGTCTCCGTTGTGCCGTATCCTGGAAGGGTGTCGCATGAATAGTGTCTATAAAAACAAAAACTCATGTAAAAGAGTAAGCGTGTGGGAGGTTGGTTATTCTCAATGGATGTTAGAAATATATGATATTTGGCCTATTAATAAGGCAAGCCGAATTGTGGGCTCTATTACATGTTTGCAGCCCCTTGTACCATTTATGGGGATATATGTATGGCACCCAGCTCAGGTTTAACCGGGCTGTTCTTGATGGTGGTGCACTAGACTCGTCTAACCGTGTTCGTGGTCTTAACGACCGATCATGCGTTCTGATGGGAGAGGCCGCTTATTGTCCGGCTACGAGAGCCGCTGCATTCTGCTCTGTGTTTCCGCTAATAGTTATGACGCCACGTGGACCGGGCATCTTAAGTTTAAGGCAGGCGTAGTTCGGTACTTCATTAAAGCAAGCGAAGGCCTTTCTTCCAAGTAGTGCATGATAACCGTTGCTGAAGGGCGTGATGTCGAAGAGTAGTTTCTCGCTTCTGAAGTTGTCTGGAGAACTGAATATCACCTCTAATACGAGGGAGCCCCAGCCGCGGGCCTCAATGCCTGGTATCACTCCTTTAAAGGTGGTGTTACTTTGGCTTATTCTGGATGGGTCTATCCTCATCTTGCGGATGGTGTCCTGATATATCAGATTAAGACTACTGTCGTCGTCCATTAGGACTCGAGTAAGATGGTATCCGTCAATTATTGGGTCGAGCACCAAGGCAGCCGTTCCTTCGTGCCGGATACTGGTTGGGTGGTCCCTGTGATCAAAAGTGATCGGGCAGGCCGCCCAGGGGTTGAACTTGGGGGCAACGAACTCGATGTGAGTTGCGTGGACCATGTTTACTGTTTTGACTTCTGGTTGGAATTTTTTCTGTCCCCCAGTGTTCGGCTGGTGAGGCTCATCCTCGTCTTCACTTGGCGTTTCCCTTCCCTTGTGTTCGGTGTTTAACTTGCCGGCCTACTTGAAGAACCAACATTCTCTATGAGTATGATTTGCAGGTTTTTCGGGGGTGCCATGGATTTGGCACAATCTGTCCAGAACTTTATTCAGGTCGGATGGTCCCTCTGTGCTGCCTTTAAATGGCTTCTTTCTTTGATCGGGTTGCGAGCCCCTGAATCCGGTGACTATCTGCATTGTTCTGACACTTGTTCTTATTGCGTAGTGGCTCCCCATTGCCATCTCAAATTTCGGATGTGCCTGGGTTGTTGGTGCCTCTACGGGCCAACCAGCTGTCCTCGCCCGCACAAAAGCGGGTCATAAGGCATGTTAAGGCCGCCATCGTCCTTGGCTTTTCTTGGCCGAGGTGTCTGGCCAGCTACTCGTCACGGATATTGTATTTAAAGGCCGCTAGGGCTTCGGCATCCGGACAGTCAACAATTTGTTTCTTCTTAGTGAGAAATCTGTTCCAAAGCTTGCGGGCTGACTCTCCGGGTTGTTGTATTATGTTACTTAAATCGACTGCATCCGGGGGTCGGACATAGGTCCCTTGAAAATTGGCCCTGAAAGCGTCCTCAAGTTCCTCCCAGCTTCCAATTGAATTTTCGGGGAGGCTTTTCAACCAGTGACGAGCTGGCCCTTTCAACTTGAGGGGAAGGTACATGATGGCGTGGAGGTCATCCCCATGAGCCATGTGGATGTGGAGGATAAAATCTTCAATCCAGACCCCAGGGTCTGTTGTTCTGTCATATGCCTCTATGTTCACGGGCTTGAGTCCCTGTGGAAATTCGTGATCTAGCACCTCATCGGTGAAGCACAGAGGGTGCGCAGCCCCTCTGTATCTGGACATGTCGTGGCATGTTGTCGGCTGTTATTGCGTCCGGTGTTGATTCCGAACTGGTATTTGATCAGTGTGATCGTTTTGGTGACCATAATCCCGCGTCGGAGCATGTCCTCTGGATCTGTAGATGGACCTGGCCGCACCGGCCTTTTTGTCCAGGAGCTCACGTAAATCGTGTGCAGTATCAGTGGCTGCTCTATCGCAGCCATGAAGTGGTTGGTCCGGCCTATTGGTCATATTGTTCTTTGGCGGAATGGGCTCTGCAGCCTCATCGTCGAATTCGGGCAGCAACTTGCGTTTTGGGTAGCTCTTTGTGTGGCGATCGTCGCCATATTTTCCTTCAGTGTCTAGTACCTTATTCCATCTTCGGTTGAGCGTATACTGCGTGGCTTTAAGCCTTTACTTCTGCTTCTTCAGGCTCCTCGCCGTAGCCATAAGCCTTCTGTAGAGGTTATCTTGTTCCAGACGTTTTTCCAGGATGATGAATGCATCGTCAACCAGACTGTCCTCCTCTCCAGAGGCAGTTTGATGAGTTCGGCCCTCGGGATCGCTGTGATTGGGCGTCTGTTCAGCGTGGCTTGGCTCTTCTTGCTCCATCGCTGGGTTCGTATTGTTGCTTTTGGAGTTAACCGGAGTGTCATTTTTCCTTGCGCTGTTATCACTATTTTGACTGTGACTGGACTTAGAGCGGCGCCTACATCGTCGTTTTGACTTTTGTCCGGGGGGTTTATCCTCCGTTGTGTCCTTTTGGTCATTGCTGTCCTCCTTAGGCGTGTCCACCATGTAGATGTCATATTATGAAGTGGCGGTCCAGTGCCCCGTGGGCGGTGGTTCCGCATCATCCCCTGCATCGATGTCCATAACGTCGATGTCGTCGGAGTCGAAATCAAGCATGTCTGCTAAGTCATCGATAGTGGCTATGAAGTGGGTGGTGGGTGGGAGGCAATTTTCTTCGTCGTCCGTATCCCACTCGGGGCGGACATAGTTCGGCCAAGAGTCCTCTGACAAAGAGAGAGACCTTAGTAAATTTAACACATCGCCAAAGGGGGAGTGCTGAAAGATATATGCGGCGGTGAACTCCATTACTGGAGCCCAATCGGACTTGATAGGTCCGGGCGTGTGCGGTTCGGAACCCACATCCGGACACAAGTCTGGGGGTCCAGTGACGCAGATTCCCTTTACGGCGGAATCTGTGTTCGGTTTTATCTCCGAAGAGTATGCGGCCTCCATGGCAGGGTCCATCCACCCGTCCTTGGATGACGCGATCTGCTCCGGATTTAGGTCCGGAGCAGCTACAGGGGCGATATCCGGAATACTGTCCGACAGCGGTTTAAGTCATGCTCGTCGTGACTGTTCGGCGCTCCTGACGCAGGCCCGAATCCGTCGAAGAAGTCTCTGTGGATATTGACCGTGTCATTCAAGTTTCTGAATTTGACCTGATTGCCAGGGGCGTATTTGTCGATCTGCTCCAGATGGCCAAGCGAGTTGGCCTGCAGTGCGAAGCTGCCGAACACGAAGATCTGCCCGGGGAGAAAAGTCTCACCCTGGACTGCGTTGTTGAAGTTTGAGGGAGCCATCGAGCCTTATAGCAACGACACAGAGGAACTCTCAATGAAAGAACTAATGTCGGTGTCAAAACCGATGGATCTCGGGTAGGGGGTCCCGAACTGTGCGTCTAAGGTAATGGTAACAGGAGACTGGGGACACGATGTTTACCCAGGTTCGGGCCCTCTCGATGGAGGTAATACCCTACTTCCTGCTTGATTGATCTTGGTGATATGAGTATTACAAGAGTTGATCTACCACAAGATCGTAGAGGCTAAACCCTAGAAGCTATCCCATGATTATGATTATTTTTGTCCTACGGACTAAACCCTTCGGTTTATATAGACACCGGAGGGGGCTAGGGTTACACAGAGTTGGTTACAGAGAAGGAGATATATCATTCGAATCGCCAAGCTTGTATTCCACGCAAAGGAGAGTCCCATCTGGACTCTTGTATCTTCATAGTCCAACAGTCCGGCCAAAGTACATAGTTCGGGTGTCCGAATACCCCCTTATCCAGGACTCCCTCAGTCATGCCGGTTTTGTTAGGAGGTTCATAAGCACTTTTCTAAAATTTCTAGGCCTCTGACTAATCAATTACAAAAAGATATTCCTTTTGTCTTCGATGATGATTGTATACAAGCATTTGAAATACTTAAGAAAGCTTTGATTTCTGCACCTCTTGTTCAGCCACCTGATTGGAATTTACCCTTTTAAATTATGTGTGATTCTAGTGATTATGCTGTAGGTGATGTTCTAGGACAAAGAGTTGATAAGAAACTAAATGTTATTCAATATGCTAGTAAAACTCTAGACACTGCCCAGAGAAATTATGCTACTACTGAAAAAGAATTTTTAGCAGTTGTATTTGTTGTGATAAGTTCAGACCTTATATTGTTGATTCTAAAGTAACTATTCACACTGATCATGCTCCTATTAAATATCTTATGGAAAAGAAAGATGCTAAACCTAGACTTTTTAGATGGGTTCTCTTGCTAAAAGAATTTGATTTACATATTATTGATAGAAGGGAGCTAAGAACCCCGTTGCAGACAACTTGTCTAGGTTAGAGAATGTTCTTGATGACCCACTACCTATTGATGATAGCTTTCCTGATGAACAATTAGCTGTCATAAATGCTTCTCGTACTGCTCCTTGGTATGCTAATTATGCTAATTACATTGTTGCTAAATTCATACCACCTAGTTCTACATACCAGCAAAAGAAAAAGTTTTCTATGATTTAAGACATTACTTCTGGGATGACCCACACCTTTATAAAGAAGGAGTAGATGGTGTTATTAGACGTTGTGTACCTGAGCATGAACAGGAACATATCCTACGCAAGTGTCACTCCGAGGCATATGGAGGACACCACGCTGGAGATAGAACTGCACATAAGGTATTGCAATCCGGTTTTTATTGGCCTACTCTCTTCAAAGATGCCCGTAAGTTTGTCTTGTCTTGTGATGAATGTCAAAGAATTGGTAATATCAGTAGACGTCAAGAAATGCCTATGAACTATTCTCTTGTTATTGAGTCATTTGATGTTTGGGGCTTTGATTATATGGGACCTTTTCCTGCCTCTAATGGGTATACACATATTTTAGTTGCGGTTGATTACGTTACTAAGTGGGTAGAAGCTATTCCAACTAGTAGTGTTGATCACAACACCTCTATTAAGATGCTTAAAGAAGTTATTTTTCTGAAGTTTGGAATCCCTAGATACTTAATGACTGATGGTGGTTCACATTTTATTCATGGTGCTTTTCGTAAAATGCTTGCTAAGTACTCCCTCCGTTCCTTTATATAAGGTGTATTTGTTTTTTGATAAAATTTCAGAATGTAAGGTGTATTTCTTCTAATTCCTCTTAATTCCCTTGTTAGCCCTCCAGGAAAATGGAAAGTATATCTCTCCCGATTGTCTGTATCTCTCTTTATAGGAATAGACTGAAAATATCTCTCTATTGGTTGCATGTATCTCTTACTTTTCCAGGCTAACTGATTTACTTGACACTAATCAACAAATTTGCCAAGGGTAATTTCATCATTACTTGTCTATAATTATGTGCCTTGGTCAGCGTGCCAAAAATAATACACCTTAGATATAGGAACGGAGGGAGTATGCTGTTAATCATAGAATTGCATCTCCTTATCACCCACATTCTAGTGGCCAAGTAGAGCTGAGTAACAGAGAGCTTAAATTAATTTTGCACAAGTTACCGAATACCTGCACAAACAATCAACAACTTGTAACCAACGCGATAAAGGGGTTGCCAAACCCTTCATGGTCACTTGCAAAAGTGAGATCTGATAGAGATAGATAAACGGTAAAGTAAATATTTTTGGTATTTTTGGTTTATAGATTGCAAAATAGTAGATCGTAAACTAGCAAGATGTAAACAAGATTCAATAATATGGAAAAGAGACCCGGGGTCCATAGGTTTCACTAGTGGCCGATACGTCCATTTTGCATCATGCTTTCATATTGATATTTATTGCATTATGGGTTGTTATTACATGATATATCACAATACTTATGACTATTCTCTCTTATTTTACAAGGTTTACATGAAGAGGGAGAATGTCGGTAGCTGTGATTCTGGGCTGGAAAAGGAGCAAATATTAGAGACCTATTCTGCATAGCTCCAAAAGTCCTGAAACTCCACGAAAGTTATTTTTGGAATTAATAAAAAATATTGGCAAAAGAATCAGCGTCAGGGGGCCCACACCCTGTCCACGAGGGTGGGGGCGCCCCCCCTAGGGCGTGCCCCCTGCCTCATGGACCCCCTGACAGCCCTCCGGTGGCCATCTTATGCTATATGAAGTCTTTTACCCTGGAAAAAATTTATAAGCAAGCTTACGGGACGAGACTCTGCCGCCACGAGGCGGAACCAATCTAGGGCTCCGGCGGAGCTATTCTGCAGGGAAACTTCCCTCCGGGAGGGGGAAATCATCACCAACGATCCTCTCATCGGGAGGGGGTCAATCTCCATCAACATCTTCACCAGCACCATCTCCTCTCAAACCCTAGTTCATCTCTTGTATCCAATCTTTGTACCAAAACCTCATATTGGTACCAGTGGGTTGCTAGTAGTGTTGATTACTCCTTGTAGTTGATGCTAGATGGTTTATTTGGTGAAATATCATATGTTCATATCCTTAACACATATTAATACCCCTCTGATTATGAACATGAATATGCTTTGTGAGTAGTTACATTTGTTCCTGGGGACATGGGAGAAGTCTTGCTATTAGTAGTCATGTGAATTTGGTATTCGCTCGATATTTTGATGAGATGTATGTTGTCTCTCCTCTAGTGGTGTTATGTGAATGTTGACTACATGACACTTCACCATTATTTGGGCCTAGAGGAAGGCAATGGGAAGTAATAAGTAGATGATGGGTTGCTAGAGTGACAGAAGCTTAAGCCCTAGTTTATGCGTTGCTTCATAAGGGACTGATTTGGATCCACATGTTTCATGCTATGGTTAGGTTTACCTTAATACTTCTTTTGTAGTTGCGGATGCTTGCAATAGGGGTTAATCATAAGTGGGATGCTTGTCCAAGAGAGGGAAGTACCCAAGCACCGGTCCACCCACATACCAAATTATCAAAGTAACGAACGCGAATCATATGAGCATGATGAAAACTAGCTTGACGATAATTCCCATGTGTCCTCGGGAGCGCTTTTCTCTATATGAGAACTTGTCCAGGCTTGTCCTTTGCTACAAAAAGGATTGGGCCATCTTGCTTCACCTTATTTACTTTCATTGCTTGTGACCTGTTACAAATTATCTTATCACAAAACTATCTGTTACCTACAATTTCAGTGCTTGCAGAGAATACCTTACTGAAAACCGCTTGCCATTTCCTTTTGCTCCTTGTTTGGTTCGACAATCTTACTTATCGAAAGGACTACGATAGATCCCCTACACTTGTGGGTCATCAGTGGCTTCTGTCAAGATAGCATAAATTACGACAGGTAAACAAATTACTGCCGAGAAATTGATAGAAAAGCGCATAGTTATGACGACATTTAAGGCAATGATAATGAACATAGGCATCATGTCCATGCAAGTAGATTGACTCCTGCATGCATCTACTACTGTTACTCCACACATCGACCGCTATCTAGCATGCATCTAGAGTATTAAGTTCACAAAGAACGGAGTAACGCATTAAGTAAGATGACATGATGTAGAGGAATTAACTCAAGCAATATGATGAAAACCCCATCTTGTTATCCTCGATGGCAATAGTACAATATGTGCCTTGCTGCCCCTACTGTCACTGGGAAAGGACAGCGCAAGATTGAACCCAAAGCTAAGCACTTCTCCCATTGCAAGAAAGATCAATCTAGTAGGCCAAACTAAACCGAAAATTCGAAGAGACTTGCAAAGATATCAAATCATGCATATAAGAACTCAGAGAAGAACCAAACAATATTCATAGATAATCTTGATCATAAATCCACAATTCATCGGATCTCGGCAAACACACCGCAAAAGAATATTACATCGAATAGATCTTCAAGAACATCGAGGAGAACATGGTATTGAGAATCAAAGAGAGAGAAGAAGCCATCTAGCTAATAAATATGGGCCCGAAGGTACGTGGTAAACTACTCATGCTTCATTGAAGAGGTAATGGTGTTGATGTAGAAGCCATCCATGATCGAATCCCCCTCCGACAGGACACCGGAAAAGGTCCCTAGATGGGATCTCACGGGTACAGAAGGTTGCGGCGGTGGAAAAGTGGTTTCGTGGCTCTCCCTGATGTTTTTAGGGTATAAGAGTATATATAGGCGAAGGAACTACGTCAGGGGAGCTACGAGGGGCCCATGAGGGTGGGGGCGGGCCTACCCCCTGGACGCGCGCTCCTGCCTCGTGGCTTCCTCGTTGCGTCTCCGACTTCATCTCCAAGTCTTTTGGTTTCCTTTCGGTCCAAGAAAGATCATCGCGAAGGTTTCATTCCGTTTGAACTCCGTTTGGTATTCCTTTTCTGCAAAACCATAAAATAGACAAAGTAACATAAACTGTCACTGGGCCCTCGGTTAATAGGTTAGTCCCAAAAATAATACTCCCTCCGTTCCTAGATATAGGGTGTATAGTTTTTGGCACGGATATTAAAGAACGCACATGAAGGGATAATTTCACAAGTTTTGGGCGAGATTGCACCTTACTAATTGACATGAGAAAATAGAGGAGATTGCCTAATATAAGGAAATGTAACCGAATCCCTAAAAAAATTACCCAAACGAGTGGTGCAACGCAATACACCTTATATTTCGGATTTTTCCTCAAAAAACTATACACCTTATATCAAGGAACGGAGGGAGTATAAAATAGCATATTATTTCCCATTAAACATCCAAAATAGATAATATAATAGCATGGAACAATAAAAAATTATAGATACGTTGGAGACGTATCAAGGCTCCTTTGACCTAATCGCCAAGTTTCCTGGTTTCCTTCTGGTCCAAGAAAGATCATCGCGAAAATTTTATTCTGTTTGAACTCCCTTCGATATTCCTTTTCTGCGAAACTCTAAAACAGCCAAAAAACATAAACTAGCACTGGCTCTAGGTTAATAGATTAGTCCCAAAAATAATATAAAATAGCATATTAATGCATATAAAACATCCAAAACAAATAATATAATAGCATGGGACAATAAAAAATTATAGATACGTTGGAGACGTATCACACACGTGGCCATGTTGAGCTAGGCTCGCGAGAAACTGCCGATTCGGCAGTTTCTGCCGGGCCAGGCTCATGCCTTCTTTAAGGTCCGTGCGGGCCACAAAATGCATGCAGCCCAGGCAACCAAATAGGCCACGCACATCTCGCGCGGGCCTGGTTGGGTTGCATGTGGGCAACCAAACACGCCCTAAACGACTCTGAGTAAACATCATGTGCACAAGGAGCATTTCTATGAAGTCGCTCGGGTCCTCCTCAACCAATGACAAGCCACCGCAATGAGAGGAAGCTGAGCATACCAAACCATGGTCTCCAAGGCTGTGTCTTTAAAAGGGAACGACACCAAAACGCTGACAAAACCCAATCAAAAGATCAAGGTTTCTGCCAGAGTACCACGACGAACAATGAGTAATCGCAATGATGCCTTCAAGAAGGGGACCACGCCAGAACGACGTTGACGCTAGCCTGACAAGTTAGAACGGGTTTTCACCCTATCCAACACTCGCCATCACCAAAATGTGGTACGGTCTACTTGTAGGACCTTGAAGTATGTCTAGAGGGGGGTGATTAGACAACTTGACCAATTAAAAACTTAACCTTTTCCCAATTTTAGAGTTTGGCAGATTTTAACAATCTTTGGACAAGTCAAGCAATCAACACACAAATCAAGCAAGCATGCAAAGAGTATGTAGGCAGCGGAAATTAAAGCATGCAACTTGCAAGAAACTAAAGGGAAAGGGTTTGGAGGATTCAAATGCAGTTGGAGACACGGATGTTTTTGGCGTGGTTCCGATAGGTGGTGCTATCATACATCCACATTGATGGAGACTTCAACCCACGAAGGGTAACGGTTGCGCGAGTCCACGGAGGGCTCCACCCAAGAAGGGTCCACGAAGAAGCAACCTTGTCTATCCCACCATGGCCATCGCCCCCGAAGGACTTGCCTCACTAGCGGTAGATCTTCACGAAGTAGGCTATCTCCTTGCCCTTACAAACTTCTTGGTTCAACTCCACAATCTTGTCGGAGGCTCCCAAGTGACACCTAGCCAATCTAGGAGACACCACTCTCCAAGAAGTAACAAATGGTGCGTTGATGATGAACTCCTTGCTCTTGTGCTTAAAATGATAGTCTCCCCAACACTCAACTCTCTCTCATAGGATTTGGATCTGGTGGAAAGAAGATTTGAGTGGAAAGCTACTTGGGGAAGGCTAGAGATCAAGATTCATATGGTAGGAATGGAATATCTTGGCCTCAACACATGAGTAGGTGGTTCTCTCTCAGAACTAGTAAGTTGGAAGTGTAGGTTTGTTCTGATGGCTCTCTCCACGAATGAAGAGGAGGTGGAGGGGTATATATAGCCTCCACACAAAATCTAACTGTTACACACAATTTACCAATCTCGGTGGGACCGAATCAACAAACTCGGTCAGACCGATTTAGTAAACCTAGTGACCATTAGGATTTTCGATGGGACCGACATGCAACTTGGAAGGACCGATATGGTTAGGGTTAGGGCATAACATAATCTCGGTGAGACCAATTACACAAACTCGGTGAGACCGATTTTGGTAATTAGCTAACCAGAGAGTTGGTCAGGTAAACTCGGTGGGACCGATTTGCTCTTTTCGGTGAGACCGAAATGTTACAAAAGGGAAACAGAGAGTTTACATTGCAATCTCGGTGGGACCGATCGCTCACTTCGGTTAGACCGAAATGTTACGAAGGGAAACAGAGAGATTACAATCCCATCTCGGTGAGACCGAGATCCCTATCGGTGAGACCGATTTTCCTAGGGTTTGTGGCAGTGGCTATGACATCTGAACTCGGTGGCGCCGGATAGAAAGAATTTGTGTGACCGATTTTGGCTTTAGGTTTAGGTCATATGAGGATGTGTGAAAGTAGTTGACGGTTTTGGAGCATATATCACTAAGCACATGAAGCAAGAGGCTCATTAAGCAATACCTCATCCCTCCTTGATAGTATTGGCTTTTCCTATAGACTCAATGTGATCTTGGATCACTGAAATATAAAATGTAGAGTCTTGAGCTTTTGAGCTTGAGCCAATCCTTTGTCCTTGATATTTTGAGGGATCCACTTTCATCATCCATGCCATGCCATTCATTGAGCTTTCCTGAAATATATGTATTGGAATAGCATTAGCTCAATGAGCTATATGTTGTTATGAATTACCAAAACCACCTAGGGATAGTTGCACTTTCAATCTCCCCCTTTTTGGTAATTGATGACAACATATAGATCAAAGCTTCGACAATAAATTATAAGATTGAAAAACATCGTCGCTTTGAGAAGTATGTGATAAGCAAGAGCTCCCCCTAAATTTGTGCATAGTTTAAGATTTGCTTTGGACTGCAAATGCACAAGGAATTAAGCTCATGGGTTACTCTTCCATGTCACATACATCTTGGTGGAGCGCTCAAAATAATAAAGATTGAATACATGCACTCATCACCAAGCAAAGTGAATGATCATATAAGGATAGGTAAGATAATAACATATAATCAAGCATAAGTGTAGCTTATGATCAAACACATGATCATCAATGTCTCACAGGTAATGCATTGTATCTCAAGCAATCAAAAAGCAAACAAGTTTAACCAAGAAGACAAGAGAGAACAAAAAAACAGCAAATCTCTCTCTCTCGAAGCCTATTATCTATACATTTTTCTCCCCCTTTGGCAATAAGTTACCAAAAAGTTCATAGAAAACGCATAGGACTATATCATCTCTCAGCCTTGGTCTTCGGTTGGTGGTGTAGAGATGTCTCCTTGGACGAAGACTTCAGTTGATGTAGACGGAGCTGGAGGAGTTGGTGCTGGAGCTGGTTGCCCTGGAGTTGTAGGAGCTGTAGCTGGTGCAGATGATGTGGCTCTTGTGTCTGTTACAGGCACTGCAACTGACCTTTGAGCTATAGGCACTCTGGCAAATGCATCTGTGGTTGTCTTGCCCTTCCTCTCCCGCATATCATCTTGAAGTTGTTCCACAACAGACTGAATCTCAGTTACTTTGACATCAAGATCATAGAATTTTTGTTCCATGATTCTTTCCAGGCTCTCCTGGTTTTGAGTTAGGGTGGCCAACCCCTTCTCAATCCTCAGTGTCGATGCTATCAAGTAACCAAGCTGCTCCTGTTTGTTCTTCAAGAAATACTCAGATGCCTCCTCTTGAGTTGGCATCTTGGCAGCCTTCTCTTTCCTTGCCTTCTCCCTCTTCTCTTGAGCTTGCACTAATGATGGATCATTCTCATTCATGACAACTTGATTGTCTCAAAGTCTGGATAGAGAGCAAAATGTTCTATATCCAACTGATATTTTCCTGTGCCCATCTTTGAGTTAATCAACTCCTGAATCTGTGGGGCATATCCATAACTTCTCTTCTGATCTGCTGCAGTCCTCTTAATGGTTTCTACCATAAGGCTCATGACTTTGAATTTCTGGGGCACATAAAAAATGTGAAGCATGTTAATTGCATGCCCTCTTATCATGTTGTGGTCACCTGATTTGGGAAAAAGAGTGTGCCTTAAGATCCAGTTGATCGTAGGTAGCCCTGACAGAAGAAAATGGACTGGCCCAAACGAGAAAGTCTCATGGGCTTTGTCTGGGATCTCTTTGTACATATGTGACATAGAATTGTGTCCCATCTACTTCTTGGCATATACATCTAAGTCATCTTCACTCTCCTTTGGGGCTTTGATCAGACTTGCCCATTCCTCTATGGTTGACTGGTATCTCGTTCCTTCAGACATCCAAACTATCCTGCCATCTGGATAGAAATGTGTTGTGGAGTAGAATTGCATAATGAGTTCATCATTCCAGTTGGTGAGCTTCTGCCTAACAAAATCTGCAACTCCACAAGCAATCAAATTGTCTTGCACTCCAGGATAGTGTTCTTCATTTTCCTTCATGTAGGTCCAGTCGACCCACCTCATATCACACACTATGGGCTTCTTGTCCAACAAGATTGTCTCATAGAAGTCCTGCTGCTCCTTGGTGTGGAACCTGTAATCTACAGCAGTCCTCCTCCTGGTGGCATATGGATCTGACAATCTCCATAGCCTCAACCCTGAGTCTTTCCTGATCTTCATGTTCTCAGCCATAGGATGAGCATCATTGTGGTCTGGAATCTTGGGTTTGAGCTTTCTTAGGATCTGCCCTTCTTCATCTTCCTCAGCAGCAACCTCAGGCATTGGGGCCTTGTTCTTCTCAGCTGCTGGTATGCTCCTGGTATTTCTCTTTGGTGCAATCTTGGGCTTGGAGGCAGCTTTGGGTGCTTCTTTGGGCTTGGATGTTGCAGCCCCTGACTTTATAGCATCACCCATAAGCTTCTGTGCCTTTGGTGCTGGTGCAGCAACCTCTTCTTCCTCTTCCATCATGGAAGGTTGACCAACAACTCTGGCCATGGTCTTCTTGACCCTTTCCTTCCTTTTCTTTCCTTCTGCAGCTGGCTCTTCAGGCATCTCAGGTATTTGAGTTGATCCTCTGGCTTTGGACATTGGCTGTCTTCCTACTGGCCTTTTGATCTTCATGCCTGGCTTTATGTTCTTTGCTGAGCCATACTCCTTCTTGAGCACTACCTTCTTGGAAGTAGCCTCATCTTCTGCTGCCACATAGTCCTCATCCTCTGAGTCTGAGGTTCTCTCCCTTCTTGCTCTTGTGGCTGCTTTGGGCAAGTTGCTAGGAGTACTTCTGCTGCCTTCATCTGAAGAACTTGAGGGACTAGTGCCCTCACTCATGTGAATCTGCTCTTCTTCCCTGTTCTGACTGTCACTTTGGTCTGACATGCTGCAAAACACTGACAACTGACCCTGTGAATAGTTATAGATGAGATAGAGTGGATGAGCATCACAAAATGCAGAGATTTTTTGCAAAAGAATGATTCAAAAACTTAGTTTTAGTTTCCACAGAAAGCATTTCGGATCTACCGATTTTCAAACTTGGTGATACTGAAGCAGTTTTGGAACCTAAACTAGTGAACTCGGTCAGACCGAGTCATAGTTCGGTGGCACCGAGACTGCTAGGGTTTCACAAAGTTCTAAAATCGGTCACACCGATTTGTAATTCTCAGTCAGACTGAGACTTACTAGTGCAATGGCGTTAGCCAAATCGGTGAGACCGAGTTCTTCAACCCGGTGGGTCTGAGATGGTTTCGGCGGAAACCTAACCCTAAATTTTCGAATCGCATCTATTCTAAGGATCACATTGACTGGATAGGAGTGTTTCAATCATGGCAAGATGCATTACGAACACAATGTGCTGAGAATCAGATGAGGAAAGCACTATGATCGAGTTCATACCCTAGTTCGGCGGTGAACTCGCTACGGCGGCAACGACGGAGAAGAAATCCGTTGACGGCGGCGGAGACCAGCGACAGGAGGCAGCTAGCGACGAAGTCGACGATCTGTAGACCTAGTAGGCAGAGCGAGCTACGCGCGGGCGAAGGGGTTTGGAGGAATTTCTAAATTTTTGCCCGTGACTATATATAGCCCGACACTGTCGGTGTGACCGAGTTGAACAACTCGGTGGCACCGAGATGCATAACTGTTAACACTTACAGCAACTCGGTGTGACCGAAAAGTTCATATCGGTTGCACCGAGATTGAAAACCTAGATCGACTTAGTGATCTCGGTGGGACCGAAATGGAGGAATCGGTCAGACCGAGAATCACGAAGAAGTTTTGAAAGTTTAAGTCTCTGACAAATCGGGGACTCCGAGTGATCCTCACACAGAGTGGTTCGAATCTGACTTGATCAAATTTTGTGATGTAGCATGAATAGAGTTTGAGACGAGAAAATCATAGATAGCTAGAGAAGGTTCTTAGGCATTCTTGTCCATCCACTTGGCCAAAGAAAAGGAAACCAATCAATCAAAACAACAAGTGGATGTCCTTGAATGAGTAAAATATGCAACCAGCATGCTCACACAATAAAGTGACAAATGAAATATATGGCAAAACATGCACAACCAAAACTAGCATCTATCAAACAATTGGCGATGACTAGGTCATCTATATATGAGTATATTGACTTAGGAGTCAAATGAGAACATTTGATCATAGGTCATACTCATCGTTTAAGCTCAAGTGGGGTTACCACTTTTACATAATGCATTGATGTGTTCACACCATTAGAGTTGCTTTGACTCAATTCTTTAGAGTTAAGCTCCCCCTAGATGTGAGATCCCCCCTTAGAGGGATGAACTAACCTTGGGTTTTGTCGATGATGACTTCATGTAGGTGTTGAAGATGTGAATGCTCAAAGTTGATGTAGATCATTTGGAGCAATCTTTTGGAGTGAGTTGCACTTTCAACATACCTACATGGGTTAGTCCCACAAGAAACAAAACAAGAATATCCATAGACATAGAGTGATGCACACACAAAATGATGTCCATGAAATCATTTGGTTACCTTGTCCCTTGCCTTACCAACATGAGGGTTTGTGACTCCTTGAACTAGTGCAAGATGTGGAAGTTGATTGCACTTGCTCTTGCCGTAATGATATGATTGAAGAATGTTGGCGGAGTCACCCTCAATAACTCTCTAGTTCTTCTTCTTCGGGATCCACATCATCTTGATGGGAATCCTTGGAGTTGTGATTGTACTTGATGAAGTAGAACTTGACATAGTCTTGGGAACCCACTTGACCAAGGCCTTAGGTGCTTCTTCAAATGCATCAATCTCCTCTTGAAGCTTGTCCTTGCCTTTATGGTCTTGTGGTGGAAGATCATCTTGAGCTTGTGTTTCCTTGAAAGAAGTAGGATCATACTTCTCTTGTTGAGGAACAAACTTCGTCTTGGGGTATTGATCTTCTTCCCACTCAACTCCATTGGCATTGAACTTTCGTTCAAAACCAACACCTTGATTCTTCCGGTGCCTTCCTTGCTTGCGTACAATTTCCTCAAATTGCTTACTCCCGGCAAGGCTCTTGTATACACCTTTCTCTATAATTCCCTTCAATAAGCTATTTTCTTGCTCAAGTGTAACTTGGCTAAGAGAATCATTAGTGGAATCAAGAGAACTACTAGAAGCAACAATATTTGATTTAGCATTGTTGTTGTTACTACTAGAGAAAGAATCTTTCTTGTTCTTGTTACTAGACTTTACTTGAGGCATGTAAGTAGATAAGAGTAAATGCTTGGCAATATAAGAAGAACTTTTCTTGCGAAGATCATCATTGATTGCCTTTAAGAACTCATGCTCTTGCTCAAGATTGAGCTTTTCAAAGCGTAACTTCTCATGAGCCCTTAAAAGTTCTCGATGATTTTCGAATATAGTTTCATGAGCTAACTTAAGAGTGTTTAGTTCTTTAGTTAGAATCTCAATCTTCTCCTTATCATTGTCATTCGTTTTATCTTTTTTAGCATGATTAATTGACGTTCCATCATAGTATTCATCACTAGAGTTGTCAATAAGTAAATCATCATCACCTAGCAAGTCATCTTCATCACTATTCAAATCAACATACTCGGGATGTGTTACCTTTGGACCTTTGGCCATGAAGCATCTTCCAATTCCTTCATTTGGCGAGTCAAATATGTCGTAGGAGTTGGTTGTCACGAGTGCTAGACCGGCAACACCTTCATCTTGAGTATGTTCAGAGTCGGAGTGATAGCTTCTCTCGGAGTGATGTTCAGAGTCGGAACCGGATACCCATTCACCAACATGAGCTTGATGTCTTCGTTTTGTGTAGCTCTTTGATGACTTGTCCTTCCTTTCCGAATCTTTGCTTCTCCGTGAGGGTCTTCGTTCATAACGATCATCTCTACTCCTTCTCTCTCTTGGTGGTGATTCTTCCCTTCTGCTTCTTCTTTTTGGAGAATCTTCTCTTCTTTTGTAGGGTGTCGTACACTCATTGGAATAGTGTCCGGGTCTCCCACAATTGTAGCAGTTGCGCTCTCGACTGGAAGATCTCTTGTCATTGTAGGACCTTGACTTAGAGCTTCTTTCTTTGCTTCTACTCTTGTAGAATTTGTTGAAATTCTTCACCATTAAGCTCAATTCTTCATTGAAGGTTTGTTTCTCCCTTGATGATGTGGGGGCTTCACATGAGGCTTTGTAAGCACCACTTGACTTGTTGTGAAGTTCCTCCTTATCCTTGAGTGACATCTCATGAGCAACAATTCTACCAATGACTTTCGTTGGCTTGAGATTCTTGTAATTTGGCATCATTTGAATCAATGTGCACACGGTATCATATTTTCCATCCAATGCTCTTAGGATCTTCTTGATGATGAATCTGTCGGTCATCTCTTCACTCCCTAAGCCGGCAATCTCATTTGTGATAAGAGTAAGCCTAGAGTACATTTCAGCGACACCTTCACCATCCTTCATTTTGAACTTGTCAAGCTGACTTTGGAGCACATCCAACTTGGATTCCTTGATGGAGTCGGTACCTTCATGCATATCAATCAAAGTGTCCCAAATTTCCTTTGCATTCTCAAGACGGCTGATTTTGTTGAATTCTTTAGGGCACAATCCGTTGAAGATGATATCACAAGCTTGAGCGTTGTATTGCAGCATCTTCAATTCTTCCACATTAGCTTCACGGTTCGGCTCTCTCCCATCAAAGAATTCACCTTGCAAGCCAATACAAATAATAGCCCAAACGGCGGGGTTATGTCCAAGAATATGCATTTTCATCTTATGCTTCCAACTAGCAAAATTAGTTCCATCAAAGTAAGGACCTCTACGATGATAATTTCCCTCGCTAGACGCCATACTCTCCTAGGTTGTGAAACCAAGGCTATGACCAGGAAAAGCTATGGAAATCAAAGCAAATGGAGACCAAGGCTCTGATACCACTTGTAGGACCTTGAAGTATGTCTAGAGGGGGGGTGATTAGACTACTTGACCAATTAAAAACTTAACCTTTTCCCAATTTTAGAGTTTGGCAGATTTTAACAATCTTTGGACAAGTCAAGCAATCAACACACAAGTCAAGCAAGCATGCAAAGAGTATATAGGCAGCGGAAATTTAAGCATGCAGCTTGCAAGAAAGTAAAGGGAAGGGTTTGGAGGATTCAAACGCAGTTGGAGACACGGATGTTTTTGGCGTGGTTCCGATAGGTGGTGCTATCGCACATCCACATTGATGGAGACTTCAACCCACGAAGGGTAACGGTTGCACGAGTCCACAGAGGGCTCCACCAAAGAAGGGTCCACGAAGAAGCAACCTTGTCTATCCCACCATGGCCGTCGCCCATGAAGGACTTGCCTCACTAGCGGTAGATGTTCACGAAGTAGGCGATCTCCTTGCCATTACAAACTTCTTGGTTCAACTCCACAATCTTGTCGGAGGCTCCCAAGTGACACCTAGCCAATCTAGGAGACACCACTCTCCAAGAAGTAACAAATGGTGCGTTGATGATGAACTCCTTGCTCTTGTGCTTCAAATGGTAGTCTCCCCAACACTCAACTCTCACTCATAGGATTTGGATCTGGTGGAAAGAAGATTTGAGTGGAAAGCAACTTGGGGAAGGCTAGAGATCAAGATTCATATGGTAGGAATGGAATATCTTGGCCTCAACACATGAGTAGGTGGTTCTCTCTCAAAACTGGTAAGTTGGAAGTGTAGGTTTGTTCTGATGGCTCTCTCCACGAATGAAGAGGAGGTGGAGGGGTATATATAGCCTCCACACAAAATCTAACCGTTACACACAATTTACCAATCTCGGTGGGACCGAATCAACAAACTCAGTCAGACCGATTTAGTAAACCTAGTGACCGTTAGGATTTCTGGTGGGACCGACATGCAACTCGGTAGGACCGATATGGTTAGGGTTAGGGCATAACGTAATCTCGGTGAGACCGATTACACAAACTCGGTGAGACCGATTTTGGTAATTAGCTAACTAGAGAGTTGGTCAGGTAAACTCGATGGGACCGATTTGCTCTTTTCGGTGAGATCGAAATGTTACAAAAGGGAAACAGAGAGTTTACATTACAGTCTCGGTGGGACCGATCGCTCACTTTGGTTAGACCGAAACGTTACGAAGGGAAACATAGAGATTTCAATCCCATCTCGGTCAGACCGAGATCCCTATCGGTGAGACCGATTTGCCTAGGGTTTGTGGCAGTGGCTATGACATCTGAACTCGGTGGCGCCGAATAGAAAGAATCGGTGTGACCGATTTTGGCTTTAGGTTTAGGTCATATGAGGATGTGTGAAAGTAGTTGAGGGTTTTGGAGCATATCACTAAGCACATGAAGCAAGAGGCTCATTAAGCAACACCTCATCCCTCCTTGATAGTATTGGCTTTTCCTATAGACTCAATGTGATCTTGGATCACTGAAATATAAAATGTAGAGTCTTGAGCTTTTGAGCTTGAGTCAATCCTTTGTCCTTGATATTTTGAGGGATCCACCTTCATCATCCATGCCATGCCATTCATTGAGCTTTCCTGAAATATATGTCTTGGAATAGCATTAGCTCAATGAACTATATGTTGTTATGAATTACCAAAACCACCTAGGGATAGTTGCACTTTCACTACTGAACCACCATCACCGAACGTCATACCCCGGCCACCACACCGCCCACACAGCCATGGTCACCAGAAGGCGTCTGACCCGTAGGCTCCGCCCATGGAACCCTGGCTCCTACCACTAGGGCCACTGCCTCGGCATCCGAGACCTTCCTTTAGAAATTCATACATCATACATACATGGCTGACCGGAAAGAGGTAGAAGACCCCTCCTTTTACCCCCAAAGCAGATCTTGTCAAGATCGGTGATCGCACCGACGAAGTCTTGCAAAGGGGAGCTCCGGCAACCACAAGATGTAGCCATTGGATGCACAACATGGTGTCATCACGGACGAGGTGACACACCATGCCTCCCTCCACAAAGACCCCCTTCCATCTCTGGCCATCCCTTGCTCGTCATGAGTAGAGCCCCCCAAATCTACACCAAGACACCGCCTCTGCCTACCCAAGCCCATACATGTAGCAGCAAAGGCGGGAGAGTGCCCACCCAAGCCAGACGCAAACTAGCCGATGTCGAAACATGTTTCGAAGCCGCCGCAACATGACTCGGTCGACCACCATGGTTGCAGCCACCCTGCTGCATACCACCACCACGCATCATCCCTGCTGGACCACTACCAGCACACTAGGTCGCCCACAACCACCCGAGGCCAAACCGGAACAGATCTGGCTAGAGATGACGGAACACATTGTCGCATGATCTGCGTCTTCTCGCAGCCGCTACACCGCTAACACCTCCCAGGATGCCAACGGACGCCACCAGGGGCTCCCAGCTTTCCCCTTTTCCATTACTTTACTTCCATAACAAAATAGTAAAATGTTCAGACATCAAGAGATACAAAGGAGGAAAAGGTAAAGGGTGAGTTCAATGCATTATCAGGAAGTCCATTGTGCACGCCCGCAATCGGCTCATGCGCTATAAAGGTAAATTTCAGATAACACTAAACTTAAACTACTGTTCATACCAAACCACACAAATCTAGCATCACAACGGTTGACGCCTTGATCTTAGGCATCTCTGCGTCATTCTTCAGCTCTGACTCTCCTTCTATTTTCTGAAGACCCACCAAGCAAAAAGGGCAAGCGGCAAACACAATATCGAAAAGAGATTTGATCAATTTCTTCTCAAAGGATTTCTTGTTACGAGCCAGTCAAATGGCCCAACATATAGCAGCCAAGCCCACAATTTAAAGCTTATCACCACCGGGGGGCAGACATTATTAGGACAACAATCATTTCCGAAAGTAGAACCTATAGTGCTCCAAACCACTCTAGCAATATGACCAATGAAAAATAGGTGTTGCGCTATTTTGGGTTGATCACAAAATGAGCACACAATATTACCAGGCCATGTCTTTTTACATCACACCTCTAATTAAGACAACATTTGAAAAAAACTGCCAGAGAAAGACTTGTATCTTAAAGGGACTTTAGATTTCAAAATCCACTTAAAGTTAGCTTCATGACCATCATTTTCAGGCCATTGGTACATAGATTTGGTAGTGAAACTACCTTTTTTATTCAACAAACCTAATCAGGTTCATCCTTCCTAGCCAAAGCATCAATCCTATTGACAATCTCATTCACTGAGCAATTAGTGTAGGAGACAGTCTACTTTGAAAGACAACAACATGATCTATATTGTCAGATGATATGTCTCCAATGTATCTATAATTTATGAAGTATTCATGCCATGTTTACAACAATTCTATATGATTTTGGTATAATTTGATTAGAACTAACTCGGACTGACGCAGTTTTCAGCAGAACTACATGGTGTCATTTTTTGCAGAAATAAAAGTTCTCGAAACAAGCTAAAAATTTACGGAGAATATTTTTGGAAAATATAAAAAATACTGGAACGAAAAGATATCGGAGAGGAGTCCCGAGGCAACCATAAGGGTGGGGGCGCCCCCCTAGGGCATGCCCCCTGCCTTGTCATCGCCTCGTGGGCCGCCCTGACTTGCCCCTGACGTCAACACCTCTTATAAATCCTAAATACCTCAGAAATAAATCTAGATCGGGAGTTCCGCCGCCGCACGCCTCTATAGCCACAAAAACCCAATCGGGAGCCTGTTCCGGCATCCTGTCGGAGGGGGAATCCATCAGCGATGGCCATCTTCATCATCCCGTCGCTCTCCATGACGAGGAGGGAGTAGTTCACCCTCGGGGCTGAGGGTATGTACCAGTAGCTATGTGTTTGATCTCTCTCGTGTTCTTGATTCGGCACGATCTTGATACACCGTGAGCTTTTCTATTATAGTTGGATCATATGATGTTTCTCCCTCCACCTCCTTGTGATGAATTGAGTCTTTTCCTTTGAGTTTTTGTTATCTCGGGCTGAATCTTCGGATGTGAGAGCACTTGATCTATGTCTTGCGATGGGATATCCGTGGTGACAATGGGATGTTCTATTGATCCACTTGATGTATGTTTTGGTTATCAACTTGCGGATTCCCGTGGTGACATTGGGGTAATCTATGCATAGGGGTTGATGCACGTTTTCATATTCCTTTCTATGGTAGAAATCTCGGGATGCTCATGAAATCCTTTGTGTTGGATTGAATATGATGAATCTGAAGTTGTTTGACGCATATCGCATAATTGACCCACGGATACTTGTGGTGACATTTTAGTATCTAGGTGATATTAGGGTTGATTGATGTGTGTCATATGGTGTTATTTTACTATGACCTCTAGGGTTGTTTGTGACACTTATAGGAATAGCTCAATGGATTGATCGGAAAGAATAACTTTGAGGTGGTTTCGTACCCTACAAGCAATTTCATCTTATGTTCTGCGCGATAGGTACTTTGGATTGATTCTTCCTTGCATGTTGAGGGGTTGTTATATGATCTAATTATGTTATCATTGTTGAGAGAACTTGCACTAGTGAAAGTATGAACCCCAGGCCTTGTTTTGAAGCATTGCAATGCCATTTTCGCTCACTTTTGTTACTTGCTACCTTACTGTTTTTATTTTTTCATATGACAAAAACCTATATCTACCATCCATATTGCACTTGTATCACCATCTCTTCGCCGGACTAGTGCACCTATACAATTTACCATTGTATTGGGTGTGTTGGGGACACAAGAGACTCTTTGTTATTTGGTTGCAGGGTTGTTTGAGAGAGACTATCTTCATTCTACGCCTCCCACGGATTTATAAACCTTAGATCATCCACTTAAGGAAAATTTGCTACTGTCCTACAAAACTATGCGATTGGATTCCCAACACGAGTCTACAAGAAGAAGGTTGCGTAGTAGACATAACCAGATACTCAAAAGTACTATCGAGTTTCCGACAAATACCGAATAAGTCATGGTAATGTTCACTATTTTTTTATTATCGATGTAGATATCCTACCAGATTCTAGCTTTATCCCCCATGTTTAAGAATGCTTCACGGGTAGTCATATACAACCCCTGAACTTCCAACAAGGTGAATCTGTGGCTCGAGTTTTAATAGTAAAGCATTTAGCCTTGATTATTTGTTGCCACGACCCCTGTTTATAAAGGAAAGTACTACACAACAACCAAAAATATGTGCACAATTCAATTACATGAACACTATGGAGGTACAAACGATCATCTCACCAACAATGCATGCGACAAAATTAGAGGACTGGAGAGATGGTGAAGTTTTGCCGATTCTTTTAGCAAGAACTGCGGCAAAATTCTCGCGTCTGGCAGGTATAACTATCTCTCCAAAAGAAATAACAAGGTGTGTTAAACAAATCACATTTCTGTATCCATTAAATTACATTTTTTGTGAGTATGATTAGGCATTGCATAACTAGATATAGGCATCACATCTGGACCAATAATCCGACAACATCTATGGCTATACTCCACCCAAGACCTCTATCCAGCATGCATCTCAAAATATTAAGAAAAATAATAGAGTATTGACATGATGTTGATCATATATAGTCTTCACCTTGCATTTAAAGAACATCTACTCAAGCATCTTTTCATCCTTAGTGGCAACAATAAAATTCAAGCCTTTTCCACTTTATGTCAATGTGGTAAATTACTTGCAAGATTGAACTCAACCAACATACATAATGTAAGCAAGATAATCCTAGCCCCTAGAGACATAATTGCTTCCCTGGTCCCATGTTATTTTAATAATTATTTGTTTAATAAATTATCAATCTGACACCTTAATACCAACATAACTGATAGAAGTACCCAAGTACTCCCTCCATAAACTAATATACGAGTGTTTAGATCACTATTTTAGTGATCTAAACGCTCTTATATTAGTTTACAGAGGGAGTATTTCACAGGAAATGTCCCTAGTTGGCAATTAAAGATATCAACATACTTTTTGCATTGTCATCATCTCCTCCCATACACATGATTTCCTTTAAGGAAGTTTATGTTAAGGCCAGACACCAACTCAAACAGGTGCATGCCAAGTTTTATATCCACAGCCTTATCTACATCATAGGATAAACAAAGAACAATGGCATCTACATACTGTAGTATTGCCACACCATTAAGAATTAAATAATCGGCAAGACCAGTAATAAGCCCATTTCCCGAGCTCTAAGCACCATCCTAATCAAACAATCAGTTGCAAGATTAGAAATGAAGGATCCCCTTATCTAACTCCTGCACTTTGGAAATATGGTCATGTTTCGTTATATTAAGTTTCACAACAACAATCCCATCAAAACACTTGTTTAACCCATCTCACCCATCTATCTTCAAAGCCTCTAATAGTATGAAAATCAATCTAGAACTTCCAGATAACTTTGTTGTACGTCTTTTGGAAATCTAGTTTTAAAATAATGCACGTTTCTTTCTTAACATGAGCATGATGCATTGCCTCATGAAGTATCATGATCCCAACCATAATATTTCTTTCCTTTGTAAAAACTATTTGATGAGTGCTAATGAGTTTACCACTAACAAATTACGAACAACTTTCGGGTCATGTATATTGTTCCACGATCACAAATACATTTATGTTGTTTTACGAAGTTGAACTTCAGCCAAAGTTTAAAGCTTCAAATTTTTAATCTGAATTTTGACTATATGGTCGGCCAATTTGGTCTGAATTCCAATCATCTTCTCAACCAATTATGTATGGTTTTCTTGATTTGCTTTTGGTTGCACTAGATTGTAATCGCTAAACTATACTCGGAATATCCGCAGTAGTCTTGTGTAACGACTTCCAGAATCCTGACAGCTTTTCAGTAAATACAAAGCAAGTGGTGATTATGAGTAATCCTATGCTTAGTTTTCATCATGTAACCTACTCCAAACAAGCTATGGGCAATGTTCTGGTCATAATAAACCTATACTACGACCACAAATAAATTCACTATTTTCTAGAAAAAAGCCAAACTTTGAAGCTTCAAACTTGAAAACTGGATTTTGACAAATTGGTTTGTCAATTTGGTCTGAATTTTCCATATGCAAGTCAATAAACTATGTACAATTTCTTGTTTTTCTCTCAAATAATTTTGTTATTTGTGATATGTACTTCCTCTATTTTTATTACGATGCATATTACCTTTGTCATAAGTAAAATTTTATAAGTTTGATCAAGTTCATAGAAAACATTATAAGCATTTACAATAACAATATAAATGGTGTGAAAATATATTTAATGATGAATCCAATAGAATTGATTTGGTATTATTGATTAATATTTTTTTCTCTATAAACTCAATCAAAGTTTACAAATTTGAGTTAAGACAAAACTAATAAGCGAAGTAAATAAAAACAAAGGGAGTATGATGCTTCTCAAATTGTGACCATTTTTTTACTAAATATTAAGCAAGTGGTGATTATGAGCAATCCTGAGTTTAACTAGTGCGGGCTCATGTAGTATGCTTTTTTTAACTACTCAAAGAAGGTGTGGGCAACGTTCAGGTCACCAAATTTGCATAGTAAGACTAGAGACACATTTAAAGTTTTTCTATAAAGGAACTCTAAACCAAAGTTTGAAGTTTCTCGCTTAAGTTATGAAATTTGACTAACAATTGGTCCATTTGGCCTGCATTTTTAATACCCATTCAAGTAACTGCATAATGTGACTTTCTTGATTTTTTAGTTAGACTCGCTAATTCATACTCGGACCATCCCACCAAGTTATGTGCAGCAATTCCCTGTTTCATGGTCGTTATTACTAATTATTAAGCAAGTAGTGATTATGAGAAATATTACGCTTAGTTTTCTCGGGTTTGAGCAATCTACTCCTTTCAGACTTGTCAAACAAGTTATGGGCAATAGGTCACCAAAAATGTATACTACAACCACAAACATGTTTAAGTTATTTCTTGGAAGTTGAACTTCCAACAAAAGTTTGAAGCTTAAAACTTGAAAACTGAATATTGACTGAATGGTTGGTCAACTTGGTCTGGATTTACCGCAAATACATTTTAGTTATTTTTTTAAAAGCCGAACTTTCTGCCAAAGTTGGATGCTTTAAACTTGAAAACTGAATTTTGACTAAATGGTTGGTCAATTTGGTATGAAATTTCCAGAGTCCACCCAAGAAACTATGTACAATTTCCTTGTTTTCCTCATGTTTTATTTTGTTAGTTTCTGATATGTACTCCCTCTATTTTTACAATACATATCACCTTTGTTGTCAGACAAAATATATGAAGTGTGATCGAGTTTATGTGAAAATATATTCAATGATGAATCCAATATTATTGATTTGGTATTTTAGGTATTAATAAATTTTCGGATAAACTCGGTCAAAGTTTACAAAAATTGATTAAAGACAAAACTTATATGCGAAGTAAATGAAAATGCAGGGAATACAATGCTTGCTCGAATTGTGACCATTTTCTATATTAAACAAGTGGTGATTACGAGCAATCCTGGGTTTAATTCTCATGGGCTCATGTAATCTCCTCTTTTTGAGTAGTCAAACAAATTATGTGAAAATGTTCACGTCACCAAATTTGTACACATTTGAGGTTTCCTAGAAAGGAACTCTCAACCAAAGTTTGAGCCTTCGAAGTTAACATATGAATTTTGACCAAACGGTTGGTCAATTTGGTCCAAATTTTCAATAGCCCACTCAAGTAACCTTATAACGCGACTTTCTTGATTCTATTTTGTTCCGATCGCCAATCTTCAAAGTTGAAAGCTGGATTTTGACTAAATGCTTGGTCAAGTTGGTCTCAGTTTCCAACATTCCAACTTAAACCTGGCCATGGGCAGCCCGGCCCGGTCGGCCCGACCCGACCCGACCCGGCCCAGGCTCGGGCCTAGATTTCAAGCCCTGCCATATTCGCGCGTTAATGAAAGAGGCCCGATGGGCTTTTACATTGGCGGGCCGGGCTTGGGCCTGATTTTTAGGCCCGATGCCTGGGCCAGGCCTGGGTTTTTCGCATCGGGCTTGGTTAGGCCCGGCCTGGCCCGAGGGATGGCCAGGTATAGCCCAACTCCAACTCAACTACAACGGTTTTCCATAAATGTGAAGCAAGTACAGCACTACTACTATTATAGCAATCTTACACACTAAGTTTTCATGAATCCGTGCAATCGAGCGCTCTTTCCACACTAGTCAAACAAGTCATGGGCAACATTTTAGGCCACCAAAACTGCATGGCACGACCACAAACGCACTGACCATGCACGCGAGCTGCTTATCCACCACTTGCCCCACCACCACCACCACCACCACCACCAGCCGTCCCCCTCACCGGCCGCCCCTCGACTCCGGCCACTCCCTATCCAGCCCACTCAATTTTCCGGCCCGGCGCCACCCCATTACATTTCCTCCACTGGTTTCTGTCCGCCTTTTATTTTATTAATCGCCGCTGCATGCGGTGACGGAGACGGAGACGACGACGACGACGACGGTGACGGGCGCACGGGAAAGTTGAACGTGGGGAGACAGCGACGCGAGTGAGATAGGCGAATCCAGCCCGCACTGACTGCGCTGCGTCGGAGTCAAAACCGCACAGACCACAGAGTGGCCAGTGCCCGTCCCTTCCCTCCCTTCGCCCCTCTGACTTTCCCCCGCCCCACCTC
>NC_041383.1:787117169-787129590 GCF_002162155.2 Triticum dicoccoides
CCTCTTTCCGCCGCTCTCACGGAAATCTCGCGATTTGTTTCCGCGCGAGGTGGACTGGACGGGACAGATCTCCGCCGCCCTTGCTTCCGCCACCGAGCTCAGTTCGTCGGGATTCACTTGACTTTTCCCCCTTTCTCTCGTTGCTGAGGAGCGTTTGCCGTCTGCGTGTTCTTGCGGCTTGGATTCCTCCGGCCGGCGGAGGCGCAAGGCGGTGGTGTGGGGTTTGGGAGGAGAATTGCTCGCCCTGGGCTAGCGGATTTTCATGCTCTTCAGGAAAGGAGCTGCCTTTCGCAGTCCCGCCGCCGCCGCCGCTCGCCGGAGATGGGGGCCCGCTGCGGCCTGCTCGGCTTCCTGCTCGTCGCCGCCGTCCTGCTCCGCGTCCGCGGCGCCCACGCCCTGAACCAGACGTGTGATGCGGATGACCTGGAGGCGCTCCGGGCCTTCTCCGATGGCCTGGACGGGAAGGGCGCCGGCGCCGGGCTGGCCGGGTGGGGCGCCGGCGACGGCGGGTCGTGCTGCTCCTGGACGGGCGTGTCCTGCGACCTCGGGAGGGTGGTTGGGCTGGATCTCTCCAACCGCAGCCTCCGCGGCGTCATCTCCCCCTCCGTCGCCTCCCTCGGCCGCCTCGCCGCGCTGAACCTCTCCCGGAACTCGTTCCGCGGCCAGGCGCCGGCGGGGCTCGGCCTGCTCCCCGGGCTGCGGGCGCTCGACCTCAGCGCCAACGCCCTCTCCGGCGCGTTCCCGTCGGGCGGCGGCGGCGCCAGCGGGTTCACGGCGATTGAGGTGGTGAACGTCTCCTTCAACGAGTTCGCGGGGCCGCACCCTGCGTTCCCCGGCGCGGCGAACCTGACGGTCCTCGACATCTCCGGCAACCGCTTCTCGGGCAGCATCAACACCACCGCGCTCTGCGGGGCCGCGCAGAACCTGACGGTCCTGCGGTTCTCGGGGAACGCGTTCTCTGGGGATGTCCCGGCTGGCTTCGGCCGGTGCGAGGCGCTCTCCGAGCTCTCTCTCGACGGCAATGGCCTCGCGGGGAGCCTGCCGGGTGACCTGTACACGATGCCTGAACTGCAGAGGCTGAGCTTACAGGACAACAACCTCTCCGGTGACCTCGACAACCTCGGTAACCTGTCGCAGCTTGTGCAGATTGACTTGTCATATAACAAATTCACCGGCTTCATCCCTGATGTGTTTGGGAGGTTGAGGAAGCTGGAGTCCTTAAACTTGGCAACCAATGGCTTCAATGGCACATTGCCCGGTTCGCTGTCAAGCTGTCCAGCGCTGACAGTGGTCAGCGTAAGGAACAATTCGCTCTCCGGTGAGATCACACTCAACTTCAGCAGGCTGCCAAGGCTGAACACTTTCGATGCTGGGTCAAATAGGCTGAGTGGTAACATACCTGCTAGCCTCGCCCGGTGCGCCGAGCTGAAGACGCTGAACCTTGCTAGGAACAAGCTTGATGGGGAGATTCCGGAGAGCTTCAAGAATTTGAGTTCATTGTTGTACCTGTCGCTGACAGGCAACGGCTTCACGAACCTGTCATCGGCACTGCAGGTCTTGCAGGATCTGCCCAAATTGACCAGCTTGGTGCTCACCAACAATTTCCATGGGGGGGAGACGATGCCAATGGATGGCATCAAAGGGTTCACGAGCATGGAGGTGCTTGTCCTGGCGAACTGCGCGCTCACCGGCACGATCCCCCCTTGGCTGCAGACCCTTGAGAACCTCAGTGTGCTGGACATTTCGTGGAACAAGCTGCATGGTAACATCCCCCGATGGTTAGGCAGCCTGAACAATCTCTTCTACATTGATCTGTCAAACAATTCGTTCACCGGGGAACTCCCCGAGAGCTTTACACAGATGAAGGGTCTGATTTCAAGTGATGGCTCAAGTGAGCGGGCATCGACCGAGTACGTCCCGTTATTTATAAAGAAGAATTCAACCGGCAAGGGCCTGCAGTACAACCAAGTCAGCAGCTTCCCGGCGTCACTGATCCTCTCCAACAACTTGCTTACTGGGCCAGTATTGCCGGGGTTTGGCCATCTTGTGAAGCTTCTTGTACTGGACCTGAACTGGAACAACTTCTCAGGGCGAATTCCTGATGAATTGTCAGGCATGTCGAGCTTGGAAAAGTTGAAGTTGGCTCACAATGATCTCAGTGGGAGCATACCATCATCTCTGACGAAGCTGAATTTCCTCTCCGAGTTTGATGTGTCATACAATAATTTGACTGGAGATATCCCAACTGGAGGCCAGTTTTCGACATTTGCGAATGAAGGCTTTGTGGGCAATTCAGCACTCTGCCTTCTTCGGAATGCGTCCTGCTCCAAGAAGGCTCGACTTGTGGAAGCAGCACACCGTAAGAAGAGCAAAGCCAGCCTTGCTGCAGTTGGAGTAGGAACTGCAGTCGGGGTTATCTTTGTCTTGTGGATTACTTATGTGATTTTGGCAAGGGTTGTTCGTTCCAGGATGCACGAGCGCAATCCAAAGGCGGTTGCTAATGCTGAAGACTCCTCAGGTTCTGCTAACTCAAGCTTGGTGCTGCTTTTCCAGAACAATAAAGATCTCAGCATTGAGGACATCTTGAAGTCCACGAACCACTTTGATCAAGCATATATAGTTGGATGTGGTGGTTTTGGCCTCGTCTACAAATCAACGCTGCCAGATGGGCGAAAGGTTGCGATCAAGCGCCTTTCAGGCGACTATTCTCAGATTGAGAGGGAGTTTCAGGCCGAAGTGGAGACACTTTCAAGGGCCCAGCATGAGAACCTTGTGTTGCTGCAGGGCTACTGCAAGATCGGCAACGACAGGCTGCTGATCTACTCATACATGGAGAATGGCAGCTTGGATTACTGGCTTCACGAGAGGACGGATAGCGGCGCGCTGCTGGATTGGCAGAAGCGGCTGCGGATAGCTCAGGGTTCAGCAAGGGGGTTGGCATACCTGCACATGTCATGTGAGCCACGCATACTACACCGAGACATCAAGTCAAGCAACATCCTTCTGGATGAGAACTTCGAAGCCCATCTAGCAGACTTCGGACTGGCGAGGCTCGTCTGCGCATACGACACCCACGTCACCACCGATGTCGTTGGGACCCTGGGCTACATTCCTCCAGAGTATGCGCAGTCGCCCATCGCGACTTACAAGGGCGACATCTACAGCTTCGGCATCGTGCTGCTGGAGCTGCTCACCGGCCGGAGGCCTGTGGACATGTGCAGGCCGAAGGGGAGCAGGGACGTCGTGTCGTGGGTGCTTCAGATGAGGAAAGAGGACAGGGAGACTGAGGTTTTCCACCCGAATGTGCATGACAAGGCAAATGAAGGCGAGCTGCTGAGGGTGCTCGAGATTGCGTGCCTCTGCGTAACCGCTGCCCCCAAGTCAAGGCCGACGTCGCAGCAGCTTGTCACCTGGCTTGACGACATTGCCGAAAACCGTAGCTTAATAATCCAGTGATGCATCACTTTCACTTCAGATATATAGTTCTGGTTTTGCTTGAGCAGAGCATCAGTTTGGTGGTAGCGCCGTGAAATGGTTATTAGTGGTGTACATAAATATAATAGTGTTTACATAGCGAGAAATACTGAGAAGTTTCTTTGTTTGCTACATATGCCCGCCTAAGTTTGGGCCTGAGCTTCCTCTTTTCCATAAAGGTGATCACAGGAATATCACAAAAAAGCTTTGTAGTTCTAAACCATCTGGATAATAATCAAGCGTTTTTATCTGAAGGTATCTGTTTTGTAACTTCAGTTACTTATGTCTGAATTTCTAATGTTTTATGTTTTCGAGTGAATTTAGGAACTTATAGTTTGACACCGAGAGCCAAAGGATGCTGTGTTGTCTGCATGACCTTAGCCTTAGTCTGCTATTTCTCAGTTTTTCCCTTGGCATATCTGTGTATTCTGTGATATATTTTTGTAAACATATTTTGTGACTTGACGAATGGCTGGAGCTGAAGCTACAATGTTGTTCTAAACGAGTTTAACATCATGGATTATTATTTTTAACCAAAAATAATAATTTTTTTTTGTAGTTCTAAACCATCTGGGTGATGATTCAGCGTTTCTATCTGCAGCTATTTTACAGATTTTGTGGGCATCTGTTTTGTAACTTGAGTTACTGATATGGTATACATTTTTCTTAGTGGATATTTTGCCAAAAATGCTACATCTACAGGGCTTTACAGGAGTTTACAGGCTCCTTCCGAACTTCATAAACATCACCCCCCCCTGATTTTCATGGGGGTGGGGCCCCTCCCCAACTAACACCCAATTAAAAACCGCCACATAAAATCAATCCGGTAAACTCCTGTAAAAACCCGTATGTATAGCATTGTTGCTATTTTGCTGTAGTAACCTGCTAATACACGCTGTTTCATGCTTGCGAGCGAATTTACTAACTTACAGGATCAAAACATCCATGCTCTGATGATATTCAATCTGCAAGGCACTCACTAAACTTGAAAGATCAAACATCCATCCTCTGGTGTTGTTGTCTGCACGTCCTTAGCCTTGGACTGCTATTTTTTTTCGTGCACATATATGTTTATTATGTTATCTGACTAGACTACTAGTTGGAACCGAAGATACAAAGTTGTTCCAGATGAATGACCAGACCAGGTGTTAAAACGCCAACGTGCCTACTCAAATGCTTTCAAATTGAACTTAGTAACTAGGATATCTTGTTTCGTACCTCGAGTTCAACGTATGAAGCACTTGTTGCACTTGCCATCAAGCATAGTCCTCATGTTGCTGACCGTCTCTGACTCGGTACAGGTTTCAACTTAAACAATGCTTAGCTTCCAACTTGAACTACTATGGTGCAACTTTGAAATTGAAAAAAGGATTTAGGTTCCAACTTGATTAACTAGAGGTTTCAACCAAATAGCATCCATATATTAACAAAAATTTCGCATGTTTCAATTTGGTGAGTTAGAAATTTCAATCGAAGAACTCCAAGATTTCAACTAACTTCCAACATGTTTCTACTTTTGGATCCACAACTTCCAACCAAAGAACTCCAAGACTTCAACTAACTTTTAACAATATTTAGCTTGTGGAGCCATAGCTTCAACCACAAAAAAAAATCAGCCCTCAAATTTATTCTTGGATCCTAGTTTCAACTTCATGCAAACTGATATTTGATTTAGCAAGACAATAAAACATATCAAAAAATAAGGGGAAAACACTAGTTCCAAGCCCAACTTAACCTCCCTAGTACGACGTGGAGAGCACTCCGACATTGCGAGATGAATCATTGTAGCAACATGAGGGGTTGGGAATCGATGACCCACATAAGAAGACATCATGGTAACACATAGTGGAGCCATCATAAAAGCTCCCATGCAGGGTCTATGATGGCGCTCGAGGACAAGCGTTGACTGGAACAACATCTTGCTTGTTGGTGGAGGTGGCATTAGGGGCATGAGGGCAGAATGGCCATTGCAACAAAGTGCGAGAGTGACGACTAGCGCACAACGAACAACAGTGCTAGCGGGACATGAAGATGGCACAAAGAAATGACGAGGAAACCTGGAGAGATCGAGAGATTGAGGAAGGTCCCTGAAAAGACAAGTCTCTAATGAGATCAGTCTCCCGACCCCCACGTCGCCTCCCCGAGCGAGGCGATCGGGGGCTCTCCTTCCCTTCTCCTAATCCCTCCCACCGTCATCGGCGTAGGCCACCGGGCCTTGCTCACGTGGTGCCGGCGGCGGCGGCCCCGTCCCCTCCCCCCAGGCGGCGCTGCGGCTCGGGTGGTGGCGGCCGGCGGTGGTGCACCCAGGCCAGCGACGAATGCGGCGGCGGTGCATCTTCACGGGTGGCGCGGCTCCGGGTGGGGAGGTGGCGGTGGCGCGGCTGCTTGGCTGCGAGGCAGCGCGATGGCTGGCGGCAGCACCATTCCGTCCCAGATCTAGGCCCTTTTGGGCCCCATATGGGTCTGGGCGGGCTTGACGTGGGCTTTCCAGCGTCATCTCCGGCGGACGGAGATGTGGCTCGGGCTAGGGGTGGTGGTGAAGACGGCGCGTGTACTGCAGCGCAACGACGGGAGCTTCATGAGCCCGCTTCGGGCTCGGTCGGGCAGGGGTGCCTGGTTTGCTCTTGAGCTACGTCCGACCGGTTACCGCCGAGGGTGGTGGAGGTTGTTCCCTCCCACGTGGCTTCTGACCCTGCTGCTCCTCGTTTCCGGCTACTTCCTCTCGATCCCGTCGGTCTCGCTTCGCTTGTCACAGTGAGACGGCGAAGGCGACTGCAAGACTGTGGTGGTGCATATTGGTGGACGGCAAGTATGGTAGAGCGTATTGGATCGTCTGGGGTCGTGGTTGGTTGGTGTTGGGAGAAATCCTAGTCGGCCTGTCCGTCACTGACACGGCGACACCCGTGGGCGCAGCCGTGCCTTCCCAAAGGGCGTTAGATATACCTCTTCCCCCACGACCCTTCGCGTACCGGGGGAAACCCTAGGACATATCCGGGTAGCAGCTTCGTTGTCGTTGTGTTCCTTCTTGAAGGTGTTGCTTGGTATGCGGCGTTTCGCAGTGCTAGGAGTGTGGTGGAATTCTCCGACGGGCACATCGGTTGCGAGTCATCTATGTTTTCGTTGATCCGCCATTGTCGGCATTTTTTCTTTTTGTATTTTCTCTGTCATTTCTTTTGGGCGTGCATGTGTTGCTTCCGCCCCAGCACCTATCGTTGGTTGTATCGATGTTGTTGCTTTGTAATACAAAGCGGGTGGAAACCCTTTTTCGGTAAGGAAGGTCCCTGAAGATAAGGAACAAATGTGGGACTGACACACACATCTTGTCAGAATTGTTCATCCCACAAAGTAGCAAAGTCGATAAACTAATTTAAATTCAATATATTTGATATACAGAGAGAATCTAGATTGAGGACAAAGGTTTCCATTTGTTACCATTTGGAATCTTATATATCATTTCCAAGGTAACAACCCAAAATACACAAGGCACATAGGTGTTCATTTGTTATCCACTAGTAGAAAAAGGGCCATTTGTCCCGGTTCATAAGGCCCATTTGTCCCAGTTCGGGCACCGGGACTAATGGGTCAGTACTAATGCCCTACACCTTTAGTCCCGGTTCTTATACCAACCGGGACGGATGGGGCTTCACATGGCCGCTGCGGCTTGCCCAGGCAGGGGGGCCTTTTGTCCCGGTTGGTAGCACGAACCGGGACAAATAAGCGTCCACGCGTCAGCAGTTCAGGTGCTGGGGGTTTTGTTTTTGAAAGGGGAGGGGGGTTGGGGGTTTGTAGGGTTAATTTAGGGGTTTCATATATTGTGTTAGCTAGCTAATAGAGAGAAGTGGCCTCTATTATCTCTGTGCTTGGTCGACGCTACGTACTATACGTATAGAGGGGACTCGACACGCTAGCTAGTAAGAAAATGAAGGAAACCATTATGTATAGAAGATCGTCATGAACATATACAAAGAGAAGTGATCGACCTCTCTCCTTCTTCGAGAGATTTGTCGAACAACAAGTTTTCATATATCTATCCGACGCTACTAGCTACATATATACAATATAAGATCTCTTACAGTCCCCTAACATCTGAACTCATATTCCACATGGTATTCTCCGTCTTTATTCATGACGTGGTCAAGAAAGAATCCCGCCAATTCCTCTTGAATTGCTTTGATGCAATCTTGTGGTAGGAGTTCAGCCTGCAGCTGTCAAAGCTAATTTGAAGAAGGGGGTCAATACATATATATGAATGAAACTCAACACAAATGATGGTAATAAAATAAAATTGTGAATATTATTGCTTACGCACTTCATAATCTTCTTTAGAGTAGCCCCGCTTAGAGATAGTCGCATTGTAGATGTACTCGCATATGTAGTATCCACAAAAATTATCCCCGCCTTCCTGCCACCACCACTTTATACGAGAAATAAAGGTCAACCAAACTGATAATCAAGCATTATAAATGGTATTGATGAAACTAGCTAGAATCAGTGGGAGATCCGCGGAACTAGCTAGTAGTACTTACTTTCGGGTGTGTAAATCACAACTTCCCCGGCAGTCCTGGAGCTTTTGCGGTGAACACTTTCCAAACCCTGCGTGACAAAAAAATTTATTACTTGATACCAGGAAATGAACACAGTTGCCGATATGGTGTGATAATGATCGATTGAACTTACTTCTCGAGCATTTCAGTCATGTTCGCATACTCCTTGGGATCTTTTCGTCTTGAGTCTAAGACGGTTACTAGTCCCTGCTCAAGCTTAATCTCTAGGAGAATAAAGTGGAAGCTGCGCATGCATGCATAACTCATCAATTACATTACTATAACCTAGAGTAATAAGGGAAACCGAATATGCACAAGATAGTAACACTCACATGAAGTTGTAAGGAAAGAGTATTTTATCTTTGTTTTGATTTTGAAGCAACGATTTTAGCAAGTTGGCCTCGGCTTCTTTGGCATCATGTTTAACCGTCCATTCATCTATGATATTTGTGTTAATGAACCCAATATCCCAGATTTGTCTTTTCTTGCATTCGACGATCTTCAATCTGCATAATATAGTGAGGATAATTATATATACATGCAATGAAAGAGCTGAGCTATATATAGAGATTTAATTACAGAAGTAGAACTTACAGACAGTAGCAAGTGATGATTATTTTATTGAGGGCCTTCTGATTGAAAAGCTGGAAGAACTCCTCAAATGGAACAGACAACAGATCAATTCCAACGAGGTCGTGCTCCTCTTTAACTCTCAGCATCAAAGTATCCTTCCCAGACTTGCAGGTGTCCATGTACCACTTATGGAATCTTCACAGCATCAAAGTATCCTTCCCAGACTTGCAGGTGTCCATGTACCACTTATGGAATCTTCACATCATCGTTGTTGGAGGAGGAGCTCCAGGTTTGCCGAGAGGCTTCCTGTACTGGTATTTTTGTTCGTCCACCTCCATTGTATCAAAATGTGCATCATCAGGCAGGTAATCACTAGGATTGGTACCGGGCAGCAGATTTGCGACAATATCACTAGGCACATTCCGCGGGGGGCACGATTGGTTCGCCTGTTCGCCGAGCTGAGGATTTTTTTCCCATTTCTTCGTTCTTGTAACCTTTTGTCACTTGAAGTAGTTCCCGACTAGCGCGCTTCTTGCGCTGCCTTTTTAAGGGCGCGGACATGGTTGTCATCCGGCAGAGATGGTGGTGGTTTCCTCAGGGCATTGATAGTGGGCTTTGCTTTCACCGGATCTATCTTCTCCTTCGGAGGTGGATGTTTCTTAACTCTTTGCGTTTCAGAAAAGTTCTTCACATAGGATTGACAGATCTCCTCGTTTTCCTCCACAGTCCTCTCGCATGGTAACTTCTCTAGAGGCTTGAGAGCTGGACCGAATCTGTATTGCCTCCCGCCTCTGGCTGTACTGCTAGACGCCGGAGCGGCCGGAGCGGCGGTGGCTATCTTCCTTTGTTGCTTATGAGGCGGAGAAGGAGGTAGACTGCTACGACACGCCGGAGCAGCCGGAGCGGCGGTGGCGCTCTTCCGCCCTTGCTGGCAAGGCAGAGGAGGAGGCGGGCTGCTCGGACGCGCCGGCGTAGGCAGAGTGCCGCCATGTGCCGAAGAAGGAGACGGAGTGCCCTGATCACTCGCCGGAGGAGGAGGCGGAGTGCCCTGACTCGCCGGAGGAGGAGGAGGCGGAGGCGTCCAGTTCAGAAGGTAGATGAGCTCCTTCCGCCATAGAAATGGAGTCTTCAGAGAAGAACCCAGCCGAGTCTACCCTTCACCGGTAGGGTGGTTAAGCTCGAGCTCCTCAAATCCCTCCGTTATTTCATCCACGATCACAACAGCATATCCTTCTATAATCGGACGGCAGTGAAAAGTTGCGCCGGGTTCAGGAGGTGCAACAGAGCCGACAACCGCCTTGACTTTGAAGTTCTGCCATTGCGTCATAAGGTGGCAATCATGAGACTCCGTGATAGCATCCACGGGGTAGCTAGCAGGAGCCGTGAAGACAGGCTCCTGAAGCAGATCGGTGGAATCCACGCTGCTTCTCCGCTGAGATGGTGGGGTAGCTTCGGGGGTAGCTTCGGCAGGTCGCTTGCTGTGAACTCCTTCTCGTTCCTCTAGCGCTTGTACCCTTGCGTGTTGCTTCTGCAATTGGGTCTTCTCCACTGTCCTCCTCCTCTCCCGGCCTTTGTAACCGCCTGCGTCAGGAAATCTAGCCTTCCACGAAACGGAGCCTGGCGTGCCTCGTGTCCGTCTAGGGTGCTCAGGATTCCCGAGGGCCATTGTGAGCTCGTTGTTCTCTTTGTCGGGTACGAATGTCCCTTGCTGTACTACGGCGATATACTCCTGAAGCTCCGTGACGGGTATTCGCAGTTGCTCGTTCGTCCAAACGCACTTTCCTGTTTCAGGGTCCAAGGTTCCCCCAACCTCGAAGAACCAATTCCTTGAACGGACTGGCCAGTTCAATGTCTCTGGTTCGACCCCTTTATCAAGCAGGTCATTCTCAGCCTTCCCCCACAACGGCCGGGCTTTGAGGTAGCCACCTGACCCTGTGCGATGGTGATGCTCCTTCTTTGCAACATTTGTCTTGTTTGTCGCTGACCTCTTCTTACTCTTCTTCGATGTCTTGTGGGCCAAAAATGCGTCCCAGTGATCTCTTATCTTCTCAAATCGGCCGGTGAACTCTGGAGTCTTTTCTTTGTCGACAAACTTTGTTTTCAACTCAGTCTTCAACCTCCTGAATGGATCTGCCATCTTCTTAAGAGCATGAGCCTTGACCAATGACTCTATAGCTGGCTTGTCCGGATTCTCCACTGGCGGTAGGGTAAAATTTTCCTCCAGCGCGGTCCAAAGATCATCTTTCTGCCTATCATTAACATAAGACACCTCAGGGTCTTCGTTCTTAGGCTTATACCATTGGTGGATGCTGATCGGGATCATGTCCCTAACAAGAACCCCGCACTGAGCAGAAAATGCTTCCTTGGTCCGGATGGGTTCAATCGGTTGGCCATCACGCACGATTGCTATGATGGTGAACCTTTCATCCTGACGCAACCTTTTCTTCGGGCCTCATCTCGTTACCGAAGTTTTGCTCGATCCGGAGAGCTAGAAAAGAAGAAAGAAGAGAGTTAATATGTGTACATACCAAAACAATTAATGCATCAATTATCTATAGTCAGCAAAGGCTTAATTAATATATATACCTGGTCGGACTCCGTTCGGTCACTGGAGCCGTCATCATGGTCTCCTTCTTCCACCAGCATTCGGTCATCAAGCCATCATAATCATGTCCTTCCTCCTCCATTGTTTGATCACCGCAGCCTGCTTCACCCTCTCCTTCCAGAC
Organism: Triticum dicoccoides; assembly: GCF_002162155.2. NCBI lineage: Eukaryota > Viridiplantae > Streptophyta > Magnoliopsida > Poales > Poaceae > Triticum > Triticum dicoccoides. The sequence goes on from NC_041383.1 coordinate 787,128,489, forward strand.
CATCGGTGTTGTTGAGATACGACAAGACATCACCTCCGGCTGCGATTATGTCCCCCAACATCTGTTCTGCTTCCATGTCTCAGTGCTCCATAGTTTCTGCAAATATTACAACATGGCAATTATTGTACAAACATGACAGATGGATATATTAGTGGCAAACGTATACCTAGCTAGCTAATCACAAAAAGGAATCATATTAGTGGCCTCGACACTTCTAGGGTTTGGGGTGGCCTCGGCAACGCTTCTAGGGTTTGGGGTGGCCTCAACGACAACGCTCTTTTAACTTGGTAAATTTGGGTGGCCTCGGCAGCGTTCTAGGGTTCGGGCTGGACCACCTCTCTCATGATTGTCTGACGTCCGGACCGACAAGGGATTTAACAAAATGGTGACATTCTGGATGTGTAGAAAATGGTCCATATTTTTCCTGATCTCATCTACCACTCTATATGTCACGTTGTCTAGTGTCAAAGAATTCAAGAAAACCATGACTTCATCATTAGCCGGAAATGACAGGTGCATAATGGTATGAAGCTCTTCAAAGTTGTTTTGGAACGGAGTTCTCGATAGAATAATTTGCTTTTTGGTACAAAGTTCAGCAAGAGCCTTCCGAATATCGCTATTTGGAAGGCCTTTGCTGAAATTCGTACCAAAAGGCAAATTATTCTATCAGGAACTCCGTTCCAAAACAACTTTGAAGAGCTTCGTAGCATCATACGCTTGTTACTTCCAACCCTTGATGAAGCCATGGATTTCTTCACTACTTTGATAGACAACGTGACATATAGAAGAATATATATAGATGAGATCAGGAATAAATTGGATCAACTTGTGCACATCCATAATAGGGGCATTCTTGATAAATCTGGACCCTCACCCCTGGGCGACCCTTGAGCCCTCGACGACCCTCGAACCTCGATCGCTCGGTGATCCATGACCCTCTACCCTAGTTCCCGACCCTCGACCCTCTAGCCCGGTTACTTCTGGCTAATGATGAAGGCATGTATTTCTTCTATACTTTGACACTAGGCAACCTCTCGACCCCTCGGCGATCCTCGACCCTTGACCCCTCGACGACCCTCGACCCTCGAACCCTCGATACCTC